>NW_013666131.1:386076-391746 GCF_000517525.1 Limulus polyphemus
TTATTGTTATTAACTTTATTTTTCTAGTTTATTTTAGTAAAATTATACTATTTGTCAATTTGTATTTGATAATTACTAAAAATAATTCTATAAATAACTATTAAATCTTACCAAGAAATAACTTTGTAGAGGTAGATATAAATCAACTACAATTAATAATCCTTCCCACCCCAGTGACTCAGTGGTAAGACTTAGCCTGCTGTGACAAGTTCCCCAGTATATTTTAATTTAAAGTATTTGGTCAACTGTGTATTAGAAACAAGGACTTCAGCCAGTAATTCATAGGCTCTGTGGAAAATAAATATGCTATATTAGGAGGAGAAAAAACAGTGCATATTTGCTAAAAGAACAGATATGAAACAAAAAAACTGAAAGTAACTTAATTTCTGATTTAATAGAATGTATGTTTTAGTAATGACCTGTTACAGTGCATTATACTAATGTTTGATAGTAATAATAACATAAAAAATTCTATCTTCTTATCTACCCTAAGTTTTCCTTGCATTGTTATCACAAACACATACTTAATTTTTTTGGCTTAATTTACAAAAACTAAAATGTAATGAGGGTACAGATCTGTGGAATCAGCAGTTTGCTGATTCAAAATAGTAAATTGTTTGTTATTCATCTTGCATTACAATATTGTTGTTTACAAAATAATGACTGATTTTATCATTTTATACCTATGTTCTGTTTACCACCACATGGTTGATCACCTCAATACAGCTGTGTTCATATAAAATGTTAACTAGTGATCTCTCTAGTCACAGTTATACTTAGTATTTTTCTTAGTTATAAGTGTCATGAAATTTTGCTTATTTATCAACAAAAATCTAGTAGTTTTAGTATAGTTTTTTGTGTAAGTTTAGAGGGAGAAACATGTGGAACACTATTAATTGTATTTTCATCTTGTTACAGGTTTAGAACTACATTGTGTGTGTGAGATACATCTTTATGTACAGTTGCTTAGGATTTAAAAAAATAACTATGTTATTGAACTTGAAGACAAGGTTTCCTCTAGCTTTTCATTTTTTCCCCACCACTTTTACCAAATGAATTTTTTGAGCCACTTATTTTTAGCTCAGTTTGATATGTTAATTCTGACTGTGTTTCAACAATATTAACTCAAAAGTATTATAGAATCAATACTCTGTTATTATCTAATATTTATATAGTGTAATTCTTAATGAAAGATGAAAAAATATTCAAATTTTCATTTCAGTACAGCTGTGAGTTTTTCTTGTAAACAGCAAATTTATCAGTTTTAAATATTTTTTTGATATACCCATGCTAAAGAAAAGCTTTATTTTTGCCCAGAAACTATCACCACTTAAGAAATATTATCCATGTTTGATTTTCAAGCAATTCTGTCTAGTTTTTTACAGGCCTTGGCTGTCACCAAGTTCAAATATGACTGGATAGAGTAAAAGTTAGACTTTTTACATCATAGTAGAGTAAATAAAGTGATTTGAGCAGTCGTTTAAGAACAAATGACAGAGCTGGAAATGTATTTTTAGATTTTTGAAATGTTCTTTTCATTGTTGAAAGTGTTTGATAAATAGTATCTGATTGAAAACAACAGAAATTTTCTTCAATGAGAAAACATATTCTGATGACTCATATCCTTATTTATTGAATATTATTTTTATATTTGTCCTATTCAAACAATGCTCATAGATAAATTGGCTAACTGGATAATTAATTATTTCTAATTGCATTTGTGTTATGTTTTAAATAGAAATATTATTACCATTATCAGTGAAACTGAAATATGTTTTCATAAATTGATTTATAAAAGATCAGTGTGGGACTAATGCATATTTTAAAAACAAACAAAATCATGACCTCATGGTATCTTGACATTATTGATTCACAAAGTGGGGAAATGCTCAGTTGAACTTTGAAAAAATTTTGTGTCAAAAGTTTTATCTAAACATATTCTTTTTACAAAATGCTCAAATAATGAATGGCAAAAGATGTATGTCATATTAACCCTATCACTATGGGTATTCTTTACTGCGCATGACTCGAGGTTTTAGTGTCTTACATTCAAAATTTTATGAAACTACATTTTGCTTATATTATACCAACTAGAATAGCATAAAATCATAGCTAATAATCCATATTTTAATAGTATATAAGTTTTAAATTCTTCATTCTACAAGGCAATATTTAAAAAAATCCCAAATGACACATTTTGTCTTAGCATGTCATCTTCCCTATTTTATCCACCACCCCTCGAAAAAGTACAAAATTAAGCATTAATTACTGTCTATAAAATCGTCATTGCTCAGACAAACCATAATTTTTATAGTCTTCTATTTTGTTTGGTTACAGAGCTATCGAATAGAAAATCAGAACCCTCCTGCCACGCATATTGTATAACCTTATGTTCTGAAGGGTTAAATGTCAATTTCACTCAGAGTATCAACATTGGTCAAATGAGAAAGTTAGCGACTAGCTTGGATGAATTTGTAACGATTCTTGTCACATTGTTAGAAAGCCAGAAAAATTTTGAGAAATAAGGGAATTTGTCTACTTTATGTATGTTATTAGTCTATATTCTTTGGTGCATTATTTAATTAAATAAATATTAAGTGCATTACTATCATCAGTGTAAAAAAATTAAAGTCGAAGAGAGTTAACAATGAACAGCAAGAAAAAAGAGGATTGGTTAAGTACTTTATTTCTTGTTTTTCATGTTTATTCTTTATGTATAATTATAAAAGTACTAAAATGTAACAATAGGGATCCTTTTAGGTTAAAGATTCGATTAGGTAAAAGAAATAATAATAATATTATAATAAAAATGTTTCACAAGGCACACAGTAAGCGAGCAACTCGTTGGTAATTAATTCATTAGCGAAACATGAGCTGCACATTCCCTGTGTGATTTACAAATTATAATGGCATATATAGTAGTTAGACACTGTTCAAAGGGCAATAAAACAATAGAATTTAATTACAAATAGATGTATACTGTTATAAACTTAGAACTACTTAGGATAAATGAGTCTAGTTTCATGTTACAATTTGAAGTCACTCTAGAAAGAAAAAAGGGCAATTTGGGTTTATTTCGGTTTTTTTATTTCTTTTTATTTTATTTCTTTTTGGTTGGTATAAAGTTTTACTGAAAAAAAACGTTTGAAATTATTTAGGTACTTTTAGGGATTACACAAAGGAAATTTGAGATGAATAAAAGTATTTTTAATTTCACATGAAAATTACTTTGCACAGGGACTATTCAAAGCAAATACTCAATATATTCATGGACAGATCTTTATTTTATTAAAAATACTTCATTTAAAAATATGATTTTTTGTATGTGAAATACTGATAATATTAATTGAAAGACTGTCAAAGTTTGTGAAGATATACACACTGTATTGAAAATTAGAAGTATTAAATCTATAAAGACTTTAAATGAGTACAAAGAGGTCACATGGTTGGTCAAATTGACCAAGCCTGTGTTGAGAGAGTTAAATAAAAGGTAGTTCATAAATGATTTAAGAAACAACAAAACTAGCTGTAAATAATAGAAAGATTAATCTCATGTGTGAGTAATTAATTGATGACCCTGACAGTTGTTTGGCAAATATTAAGAGTTGTCCATCTTTAGATAGAATTGAGCCCATTGCCTGGCCTTTTGTTTTTTTATAGTATTTATCTTCATGTTGAAATTACATTGTGTTGATACAGCATGAGTTTTATTATCGTAGAGTTTATCAGTTTGGTGTGCTCCTTGAATGTTGTATAATTTTCAAGCTGTTGGTGAAACATTTGTATTGTTTCAGATGTAGATACATTGATGGGTAGGTTAGATAAATCAAAACTGTTTGCTATGTCATAGTTGTTTTTATAATCTCTATAAAGTGGACTGAGTTCTTAAAATGTGTGGATATTTTATCTGTAAGTGATGATATTATATCTTCAAGATGTCTAAGTAAGTGGTGGCATGATCATCATATCTTTAGGTTTGTGTTTTACTTAATTTCTTGCTTTTAGTATACATACAAAATGCTTTTGATATCTTTTTTTTTCTCATTATATTATGCAGCCAGCCATTGTCAAAACTGAGACAGTAAAGTATGACCCTAATGCACTGGGTAGTGCACAAAAAAGCACAAAAAATGTTCCTGTTGTTGCCACAGAAACCAGGAAAGTGAGCTATCCTGTAGAGCAGCTTCCTACCAGCAACTATCCATCAGTCACTTCTGCTACAGTTATTAGTACCCCTTATGGAGGAGGAGAAGGAGAAATTGTCAGCTCCTCAACAGTTTCTAGCAAAACAAGAACAGTAGAAACAATTACTGTAAGTTCAGAATTAATACAAGTTTAGAAATGTTTAGAATATTAACTTTATTTTGTTGTTTGTTACAGCCTAACATTAATAAATCAGTCAGCTAGTGGGCTAACTCTTTCCTTCTCAGAGCACTATAAGTGAAATTAGATATAAATTATATTTTTTTTTATACCTTTATCAAAACAAATGTTAACATATGTAAAAACAAAATTTTAATTCTGAGCATTTCAGTTATAGTCTAATTTTCTAGGTGATTTCAGAGGAGAGATCAGACAGAATACTTAAAACTTATTGATGTCTTTTGCCTTCATAAAACACCTGAGATGCTGGGCTGAAAATTGGTAAACAAGTTGTATAATGCAATTTGATTTAGTTTTAGCACTAAGTTTTAAAGGTATGATATGAAATATTTTGGACATTTAAACTGTACCTCTATGAATAATCTTTAATAAATCATGCAATACACTTGAGTACATTGGTTGTAATTATTCCTTCATCTAATGTCAACATATGTAAGATATTTATAAAAGAAATCATGTAAAGATGAATCAAGAAAGAAAGGCATAATTGCTTTATTCTAAGATTAACAAGCAAGTTATGGCCCAGTGGTTAGCTAACCAGGTTAAGGATCTAAAGGTTTGAGCCAAGATATTCTACCAAACACAATACACTCTGTCTTTCAACTTGTGACAGTCAGTTCTACTGTTTGTTTGAGAGTACCTGCACATTATATGGTGTATACTTCTGACCTAACTGGTTGCCCTTCCTCTGGTTAGCAGTTCTAAATTAGATATGGCAATGTCAAACGTTAAAAGTTTGGCCTGGCCCTTTAGCCAAGTGTTCTATAAGATACTGTTCAAGTTGAAAATACCAATAATACTGAGGTTAAGAAGGTTACATCCAAGTCTGTTTTGGTTGTATGTTTGTAAAGTAAATTCTTAAAATATTTCATTACTAGTCCAGAACTTACCAAATCAGTTTCATAAACTTAAATTTGTTGTATTTGATTTTCTACCAGAAAATAAATTTTTGTATAGGCGTGTATATATATTTAACTTTTCCTCTAATAGAATTAAGGTAAAAAGTTACAAAATTTTGAACATTAAACACTTTTTGATTTTTCAAAATTTTGTGAATATATATATATTGTCATAATAATGGGAGTTACTATAATAAACTTTTTTTCATTACACAAACACTAAAGCTTTTGTTCTGCAACACAGGAATGTACTTGTATGTGCTGTTTGTGTGTCAGGCTCTTTTTAGGTTATTCTGGGATTGACGTATAATTTACTAACTTGTTAAAATACTGGTTTAATAAAGTATTTTTGATTATATATATATATATATATATATGAAGTTTAAAA
>NW_013666131.1:391905-396502 GCF_000517525.1 Limulus polyphemus
ATATATATATATATATATATTTACTCATATTTTTTTTAACTTCCTAAATTTAACTTTAAGATTTGCTAAAAGTTTCATTTCCTCTAAGCTATCAAAAACCAAGGAACACGGTGGAACTTTTGAAATAGTACTAGATGTAATTGAGTTATGGAACAAACAGTGTAACTGTCATTCTCTAGCACTAAACAACAAACTAGCTCTTGCAAGCATATACATAACTTATTCTAAATTGAAATGTTGCTTACTTGCT
Source organism: Limulus polyphemus (assembly GCF_000517525.1). Lineage (NCBI taxonomy): Eukaryota > Metazoa > Arthropoda > Merostomata > Xiphosura > Limulidae > Limulus > Limulus polyphemus. The sequence continues at coordinate 392,156 of NW_013666131.1, forward strand.
CTATAGATATATACACATATATATGTATATTTGGTGTTTCAGAAGCTACTTTCAGTATTCAGATGACTGCATTCAAGAAATTTGGTGTGTGTACTAGTTTGAACACATGTGGAAGATAGGGTAGACATTGCAGTGACTTGTTCAAATCTGCTGGAATTATGAGTTTAGATGATGGATTTTAAATTCATAAGTATCATCACAACATATAGTATTGATAATAAACCAAGTACCTGTTGATGAAGACTTACAACACATGATGATATAAGAATCATTCAAATTATATACATACTACTCCAAAGAAGCAAAATGTTAGTAATCTAAACAATGAGAGATTGTATTTACACAATAGGTTGAAGTGTGTTTGTATAACTAAAAATGTTAATTTATATAGATATTGAAACAGTGTAGGTCTATTCTGTAAATAATTTAATAAAACATGCTAATTCTTTGGTTGTAAAATATTATGTCCATACATTTATGTGTATATTTTGCACACTTCAGAGCTCGCCAAGGTTCAGAACTGAACAATGGTAAAGAGAAAAGGCTGTTCACTGATAAGTTGTTTCAGCGTATTTATTGTTTGTAATAAAATAATCTTGAATCAAGGTACAACATAAAAATATAGTGACATATCACAACATAAACCATTTCAATTGCAGAACTAAAGTTTGATAAGTATTTCTTTTTGAATTTTTATTATTATTATTACTACCATATATCAATCACCCACTTGATCAGTTAGATCACTTAGAAATCCATTGGATCTACATTCGCTGACTTGACTGGTATGTCATTGAATGGAATATCATGAATATCCATTTAATTATCCAGCTGTGTAAGGTATGTGGTGGTTGAATAGGGGCTATGACTGTAAGATTTATCTTGGTCCTGTTTCCACATGAATATCCTTCTTGTTTATGTTACGTATTGTTGTTTGGGGCACATGTGACAGCTTCTGCCACTAACTTTTGTGTTCATGTATTCTCACCTGTTACAAGATGCTGCAGTTTTCTTACCATAGCTGGGTTATGACTTGGAAGTATTTTTCTGGATCATCCTGGTGCCCCCTTTTGATCGATATTCCTTTACTTCCCAAAACTACAAGTAAAAGTTCTAAATCTTCAATCTGAACACATCCTTATGATCAAACTATAGGAATATTTTGCATTGAAAAGGGCTGTTACATACAAATCCCAAAAATTATCAGTTTTCGGTGGCATCACACTGCCTATAAAATTCCAAACATTGTTAGTATGTAGTTTTGATACATACCATTCCTCTGTGGCTTTATTTTGGCTGTGGTTGGAATGTTACTTATTGGTTTGCATATTCAAAATAGTTTTAATATAACCATTAAACATTCTATGTGTATATATATATTTTATCCAAATATGTTTTCCAATCAGTTAGTGAAATTTATAATTTTGTTGTCAAATGTTGTATTTAACATCTTTAAATTATAAATAAATGTTTTATAACTATCTTATTCTATGTGGATAGATGTTTTTTTCCTTCATTTAAGCCCTTTTTTGTTCTAGTACAAAATGGAACACAATGGTGCTGTTGAGACACGAGTGGAACAAAAAATTACAATACACAGTGATGGTGATCCCATTGACCATGATCGTGCCCTGGCTGAGGCTATCCAGGAAGCCACATCAATGAATCCAGACATGACTGTTGAAAAGATTGAAATACAACAGCAGTCGTCACATTAGTTTTTATAAGTGTGAGTTTTAATGTAGAGTCAATTACAGTAAGTTTGTTGAATTATATATTATTTATTACTATATTATGATTATTTAGTTTTATAAGTGTGTGTTTAGTACATAGATCAGCTACGATGTTTGTTAGTATGTTAAAGTATTAATCATTATCAGGTGCGTTTCTAATAGTCTAGATAAAATATTTTTCATTAGTTTAGATTGTTAGTATAAATCACTTGTCTTTGTTAGTAGTTTTGTATTAAAAGGGTTTTTTTATTGCAGTCTATTAAATGTTTTATAATAAGTTTTGTTCCTCATTATAATGTGCTTATCACTAATGTTAGTTCACTACAAAGGTTTATTTAATACAGTTAAATACTCATTACTTTCAGTAACTTCTTCATTTATGTCATTAATAATCCAGAAAAGTGCCTACTTGGTCACTCATAGGCAGGACATGCCACAGGAAGAAGTAGCCATCTTTAATTAGCCATTTACAATAAATTGTGAAATGAACTTGAGAGAGAAAAATAGCACTAAATAAATAAATAAAAACTGTGCTTGTTTCATTCTCTAACTACTTGATGTAATACTTCACTACTATTGCTAGGAGTATGATGTACATCAGTAACAACTTTAGAAATTGTTTGTTCAGTTACCAGTGAATTTGTATTTAGCTCAACTACACCTTGTATATAAAATGGTTTTCCAGAGTGCAAATACTCAGTATATTATTATTATTATTACTAGTACTATTGCTAATATTAATAATAGTACTACTTTACTGAATGCAGGAGATCTCTTGGCTTCATAAAATGCTTTGACTTATGCTAAGAATGTTTGTTTTTATATAACAGATGAACATGATACTTGTTTATTAGAGCAAAAACATGCTTACCTCTTGATTTTTTACAAAATCTAAAATTAAAAAGACTTGATCTTGTACATTTCATCTTGGTTTTTGATGTTGAACTTGAAGCTTGAAATGGTAATCACTTGTACATCAGACTGCAAACATATATATATATATATATTATAAACTAAGGATACTCCAGAGTGCTGTGCAAAGTTCTAATGGGGATTTTCCCAAAGTTTGGCATTGGAAAAAGAAATTGTGAATGATAATAAAAATGGGGAAACAAAAATAACATTGATAGCCAGCAATTTTTCCCATGATCTCTGGGATCAATGTCATAACCATTTTTTGCTTGTTATAGTTTTCATGCTATAACTTTTAAAATAGTATGTGTATGTTCACGAAATTTGGCAGATTATCAGTAAACATTACAAGGCTTTCATATGTAAAATATCAGATTTTTTTTTATCAAGTCTTGAGGTTTGTTAAGCAATGTTTTTTTTCCATTTCACAACATGCCTATCCATCATGCAAAGTAATTTTCATTTTAAGATTAAAAATACTTTTATGAATCAGAAGATATTCAAATTTCATATGCAAAATCTTTATATTTTATCTGTTATTTTCACTAACAAGTCTCTGTACGGGTTTAGTTGATTTGACGGATAACGTAACCACCATAAAAAATTAGGAAATAAATATCAATTATACATTTTTTGTTTTAGAATAAATACAACTTATATATATTTATTATTTTTATTATATTGACCTTTCAGCCATGCATTCATGTTACCATATCCAATAACATAAAACTGACCTTTAGTTTTTACAACCTGACCTGTCTTGGCTGTGTTTTAGTGGACTAGTATTTTGTAAAGTACAGTCACATTTCAATTATTATACGTTATTACTATTTACAAATAAGTTCTTAAACTTATTTTTCTTAAAATATGGAACAGTAAATAAAGAAGTAAATCAAACAATTATCTCGTCTAATTATGGCCTTTGTACTCGTTTGTTGCTTCTCGTAGGCTGATAACCCTTATAAAATTTTGCACGTGGAAGATGTGAAACAAAATTAATTTTTAGGTTTTATATATACATTTGAAATAACCAAAAATCATAAATTACTATAGTGGTACCATAGAATTCCACCATAGTTTATCAAGCTTAGTAACTAAGCTGTATTTGGGTCTAAAAAAATTTCAAGCTCAATAAAGACTCAACTTACCACTTTGAAGTTTTATGTCAAAAGAATGAGATGATGTTGTAATACTTTAAAATGGCTGAGTAAGTCACTAGGGCAACATTCTGAGCTTTCACATGTCATAGACAGAAGTAAGAGTATATAAGGGAGCATTTCCCAAAATGGAAAGAGGTTAGTAGGCCACCATGTTTGATTCAGTAAAAGAGTGATATCTCAGCAAGTAGAAAAGATAGGAGGTTCTTATTTTATATTCTAGCTTCTCAATATCGGTAATTTGAGTTCCTAATTCGTAAGAAACTATAGATTTTGTATTTTGACATCACAGACCTCTAATTTGAACCTGTGCTGCATTCAACATACCACGTGACACAAAAAAATCAATTTTTATGTGTATTTTTAATATTTACTTTTAAATTAAGAAATGAAGTAATATATAAAACTAAAATTTGAATTATAATCTACAGTTTGATACCAAACTTATTGGCATAAATTCATAACATAGGAGTGCAATAAAATTTGAATGCGAGGCAACAAATGAGATGACTAAGGAAAGGGTTAATGACATCACTGCTCTTTCT
>NW_013666131.1:397450-404714 GCF_000517525.1 Limulus polyphemus
TAAAGTAGTTTAATAAAAATTTTGAATGTAAGACTCTAAAACCTTGTGTCATGCGCAGTAAATGGTACCCGTGCCGATATGGTTAAGCAATTAGATCCTACACATTTTTACTAGGAGTTTTATATATATATTTTTTATATATATATAGAGTTAATCAGTTCTGCCTTTATTTAGGTCTTATATTGTTCTCTAACCTTACTAATTTGTATGCTTTTTGATAACCACATTGAGCTTCTTTGAACCTCACTTAACAGACACTGATTAATTTTAAATGATCAAACAACTGTATTAACAACTGAATAAATGTAACACAACATTGTATATGAATTGAACATTCTGATCTAATTATGGTTGAAGCGAAAGTTTAACAGATCATCTTCATCAAGTTGAAGCATGTTAGGTCCATCTGCAAACTGAGGACAGTGCTGACCCCAGGACCACCACAAGTGCAAAACCTTTTTTTCATTATAGTCGTGTAATCTTGGTCCCTCAATAGATGCTGTCAACAGAGAATTTATTGTCTCAGTGGTCAAACAAGACCTCCAATCAGACTTAATCCTTTTGATGGCTAAAAATCCACACTTGCAAATAGAGCTACAATGGGTAAAACAAAAACAATTTATACCAACATCAAAATATTTTAGGATCTTTGAGGCTCATTTTGAATTAAAAGTTGTATTGGAAATACATAGTTATATTTCCCACATAGACTTTAAGCTGTACCCACTCCTGTTGTAATCTTAGTTTGTCACACCCAATAGTATCCAACACCTGCTGAAAATGATCTTGCAATACTTAATTAATTGTTGGTTGCCATACCCGGCCAACAGCTGTCTATTATAAGGCCAGTCGCAGGTATCAAAGATTTGACAGGCCTTGCAAAATGTGATTGATTGGGTCATTAGGATTTTCTAGCCTAGTGTCAATAACATTTTGGAAATCAACAAAATCATGATTTGTATTAAAATGTATTAGTTGAATATCTTTGAAAATGCATTGGCTATTGTTTACCTGAACAGCATCAATGAAACTTCTTGAACTCCAGGCTGTTGTTGAAGTTGAATCAACTCCAGATTAGAAGTTTGAAGTGCATCTGGAAAGATAATGCAAGTAGCACCATCTTTCTGGAAGCTTAAACTCAGGGTACTTACTATTTGAAGATCTCCCACAAAAAACATAAATCTCAAACTCTCCAGTCTTTTATTTTAGTGGCCAAAAATGATGCTCTGGCTTTAACATCTGGTGTACTTTACCTGGTGCTAGCTGAGAATCATGTTCAAAGAGAGCCAGTATTGCATGAAAATATGACAGCAGTGTTTTAATTGCTTGATGAATGTGTGGCACCTATCTGATGCCTTATAACCTAGTGGGTTTTAACACCTTTTCCTCCATTGTGTCAGCAATGACTTTAAGTTCTTTCAAAGCCTTTGGTGAAAAGTGATAGTGCTTATATATCTTTCTCAGCATATCTTGGACAGTGACTAACATGGGATGATCTTTAATTGCACCTTGAATGCCTGGCTGTAAACATATTGCCTTCCTTCTGATAATCTAGTAGCTACACTATAATTAACTGTTGTGTTGACACTGGATCCATCTGAGCCTAGACCCACAAGTTTTTCTTTCCTGTGTTCACACTCATATTTAATCATGGACCTGTCAATTGATTCAAAAACTCCCTCAGCATGGGCATGCTCCAAATTTTCCAGACCTATAAAATTATCTGTTGTGTAGAAACCAGCAATAAACTATCTCTATTTCACTGATGCTACTAACAGTTGCTCCATCATACGTTATAGATAATATATATATATATATGTTATATTATTGTAAACTTGTATGTATATATGCATTTATTCAGCTTTCTCCATGGAATTTCAAAAAAATGTGATAGTATTTATTTATTTCATGCTTATCACACACACACACACACACGCATATATATTTATTTTTTAATTGTGTTGTTGATGCTTTTTTGTATTGTGTCAATAAGGAAACATTATTCCCAAAATCAATCATATCCTGACAGTCAGAACAGCAACAAATGAAGTAATGTTTCATGTCTCAGTAGTTATTGGATATTGGTTATGCTAAGTAGTCTAATAGACTTGAATTTAAGTACATGGAAAAAATCCTTCTTTAGTATTATATTTTTATCCAATTCATCTTATAATAGATAAAACATTGTCCTGTTTTATTTAGAATATTGAGGAGATTGCATTGAATAATGATAAGTCAGTCATGTTTCAACTTGCATGATTGACTGTCTAATAATATCTTGACGCATTCTAATTGGTTGGTTTTTATAGCATTACTAAATGTAATCAGGAAAAATTGCTGAATCGAAAAGTGGTAAAGAAAGATCATAACAAAATTTTCTGTCAATTAGAATCAATTTAAATAACATTTCTTTTCATTCACTGCTTTAACACCTTAACCCTTTCAATTATCCACCAAAAAATGAAATAATGAATTTGACCCTTATTTATTACTTTTACAACATCGAAAGATGTATTTTCTATATCTGACATTAATTACCCTTGAAAATCACAATGGATAGGAAATTTATATAATTTAAATAAAAAAAATAAGGAAATTAAGATGAAAAGTGTTCTTCTATAAATGACTTAAATTATAGGCATAACTAAGTCAATAAGAGGTCAAATCATTAAAAAATTTTACATAGATGTTAAATGCATTCCTGCAAGATTGGAATGAAAAATGAAAGTTTATTTTTTATGTGGTTTTTATTTTTAGCCTGATCAGGCAAGTAAGTATGATTTTTCAGTTGTCTGAACAGAGATTTGACTTGTCACCTTCAATTGGACAACTGTTAATATCAAGTCCTGGATGTAGTACAAATATACTTTCCTACAGGTCCCACACAATGTCAAACAAAAATGGTGGACTTGTCCATTTTTAGTAATTATAGAGGGTCAAGATGACACAGAAAAGCATAATTTTAGGGTTTTATGACAATTACTCTGCTGTATTTTGGCCAATTTACATGGGCTTTGGCACAAAGATAATTTTTTACAGTTCCCATACATACAAAAATGGGATATGCCCATTTTTGGTCATTTTAAGTGAGGTTAAAAGGTTAAATAAACTTATAACTTTAGGATCTTTGGTCAATTACTTAGCCTAGTTTTAACCAGTATACATAGAATTTGGTACAAGGATACTTATTGCCAGTCCCAAACAGAGTTACAGACAATTTTATAATTTTATCTTTTGCTTGATGTTTCATCAATTTGAGGTTTTTATGAACTATTCATGTGTATGTCAACAAACTTGCATGGGATTTGGTACAAACATACCATCTTGCAGAGTTTAAGCAATGATATAGACAGTTTTTGATTTTTCTGTGTTTTTTACAATTTTTCTGGTGTCAAATTTGGCCTTGTTGGGATTGCGTGGCAGACATATGTTGCATTTGCACGTGAATGTTAGCCACTTTAATTGTGTATTTTGTTTGATGTGTAAATACATCATGTAATATCAAAAAGTAGAAATTTATTTTGTTAATTTAATTTGTCTTCAATATAGTGTATCAACTGTTGTAATAATAGCTTTGTTTGTCAATATAGCTCATTGACGAATACAAGTAAATTGGCAGTACAGTATATCTTAACAGTGTTCAGTATAGGGTACTCATCTCTTTTAATGATTGAGTTCTAGGTATGTTTAATGCTATGTTTACAGATTGAACTGCATCTTTGAGTATTAACCATCTCATTGTGGGTAGGTCAAAGTGCGCATGTCATTGACCTTTTAAAGATTGCAATTAAAATTTAAAGTACTTTATTATCACTGTAAAGGAATAAACTTGGCATCAAAATGTAGTTAATAAACCAAATCTCAATATTATTTAAGTTTTAAGTTCTTAATTTAAAATAAGAAAATATTTTTAAATATCTTCAATCTCTCCTAGTATGAGAATTGTGACACTTGTACTCTTGGTCTTCCCTCTTCTCAAATTTATTTACCACCCTTCTGAGAACTACAGAATTTAATGTAAATTACTCATTATAATAAAGGTATTACTAAAGGAAAGCATAATTTTTATAGCACTCAATGTTATTTGTTTATGGAGCCAAAGCTAGAAAATCAGACTAACTTGCCATCCTCACATCACATCCTCTCTTTCATAAGTTGCCATTAGTTCTCTCTGATGCTTTAAGCTATTTAGTATAAACAGTTTTACTTTCCTTTTACAATTTGTAATCATTCTAGAAAGAAAAAAAGGTAATTTAGTTCTGTATTTTTTATGGTGGTTATGAGGTCAGTCAACTTGGCTAAATGTAGAGTTAGGATGGAGAAAATAACAGATAAAAGTAAAGGTTTTACTTAACATTCAAATCATCTTGCTCTCAGAACAGTCAACACTCTTGGCTCCATATATTCACAGACAAATTTTTTTGTAAAAATACTTAATAAAAAATCTGAATTTTTGTGTGCAAAAAACTTGCAGTGTTAACTCAAAGATTGCTAACTTACATTAGTATATAATGCATAAAACATTTATCAATAGTTTAATAATTTTGTGTACTGACCATTGTGGTTAATTTAATATTAAGTTACATTTCTAACACAGAGTGTGAAGCATTTTGAATTGGGTTTGTCTGTCAGCATAATATACTCTTTAATTTTAGTATTTTACAATTAAGGTTTTTCTTACATACATTCTTAATATATATATTTGTATATTATGCTGTTAGAAGTTCAAGCCTTAAGCAATCTCATTGGGATGTAGTAGATGAAACTATGTGCATTTATGAACCAGCTTGTATATTATTATGTTAATAATAGCCGAGCCTGTAGCAAGAGGGTTAAGAGATGAGGATTCCACTTGGTGATCAAACTTAATATTATGAACAGTTTTACACTGCATTTTTTTAAGCAATTAAAACTGTGATGTATTAGCTCTTAAGAATGGACCATCTTCGGGCAGCATATGAAGATAGACTGCTCCTATGGGCTGAAACATAGCAGTTTTAATTGTTTAAAAAATTCCATTATAAAGTTGTTCATGATACTAAATTAAACTAAACTGCATTTCTGTTTGTTAGTTTAACATATTCATTACCATTAATCTTGCTAATTGTGCAATATATTTGTATATTATGCTGTTAGAAGTTCAAGCCTTAAGCAATCTCATTGGGATGTAGTAGATGAAACTATGTGCATTTATGAATCAGCTGTAAAATCTACAGATAAATGTTTTTGTAAAAATACTTAATAAAAAATCTGAATTTTTGTGTGCAAAAAATCTTGCAGATTTCCGTTCCCTTGGCTGTGGTTTCGCTAGATAGTAGATAGGGATAGTGGGAATCTCGTTAACCCATTCAAGCTCAACAGGGTCTTCTTTCCCCGCTAATTTTTCCAAGCCCGTTCCCTTGGCTGTAGTTTCGCTAGATAGTAGATAGGGACAGTGGGAATCTCGTTAAGCAGTTGGGAGCAAAGTTGTTGTTGTTGTTTTTCTCTCCATGGATCATACTGGAAGGTTTACTTCTTAGTTACGTGATGAGACAGTTAGGCCTTATCTGACATGCTGTCGGAACTTCGTGATATTGCATACTACCAACAGGTGGAGGCATTTTTTCGACTCTCAAATAATATCTTTTCCTCGAATTTCTGAGTTCTAAGTGTTGCGTCAGCGAGGTCACGTGACTAGTGTCACAACCCCTGCTTTCTGGAAATATCTTGTACCTTTGTGAATTGTCGGGAGATTACTAGATATAGGGTAGTCTGGTATATATAAGATGGTCACAACATGACGGGATCAATGTGTGTGTAAGTAGTGAGTAATTGATCTGCAGTGAGAAAGTATTGTTGAAGTTAACGTTCGTTAACACATTTGTTTTAGCGCGAATGTTGAAATCAAGTGTATCGTGAAGTTATATTCAGGAAGAATAAACCAGTTTTATTAAGTAAGGACTTGTGTCGCTAAAGTTTCGTCGGAACAAAGTTACGAAAAATCAATTAACGAACGGAGACGTAACATAAGGTTGAGCTTGTAGTTCACCTATATAGGTAGATCTGTATCCCCTGATGGGACAGAGTAAGTCTATGAACTTACAGTTCAACTTCAACATTTTGTTTCCGTTCAGTTAACTTTGTTAGAAGACTCTCAGGATCATCTGTTTCATTGAGGAGGAGCTGGATTCATTGTAAGCATGCATGTTGGGTCAGTTTTCGGCTTCTGCATTCCTCCCGGTTGTTGTTGAAGTCTCAAATTTTATTGGCTCCACCAGGGGGTTCATAGTTCCTCCCCTATTCATGAATACCAATCTCCGATATCATCTCCTTGGTACATTGGTAGTCAGAATAGATTCTGTCTATATCCATGGTTTACACTGCTTAGTCAGATCACCAGCAGTGTTAGTGATTATTGTATACCTTCAAGAGCTGTGGGGCTCGGTTACAAGAATTTGTAGATGTTTGGTAATCTTAATCTTCAGTCCAGGAGCTCTGCAGGTCCTTGTGTCACAATTTGTCATTCAGTTCACATATTCCCCACAATTATCCACCTAACGTGTAGGGTTTTCCTCTCCTGCAGTTCATTGGGATTTGAAACTTAGTTTTTGGGTTATCTGAGTCTGGTTGGTGTGGGGGTAGTGAGAGAGTCGGGCTATTTCTTCATAGTTTTTATTCTAATTAGTTGTTGGGCCTATGAAGACAGGAGATTGGTGTCTAGTCATCGATCTTCCTTATCTATATCAATGCTTAGATTCTCCCACAGCATGGATGGTTCTTTCTCTTCTGGAATTGTGGTGATCACTCAAATTCTTCATGCCTTTGGGATGAGAACATAAGCAATCCTTTTATTGGTCTTTAAGCGACATGGTTTCCCTAGTTTCCATAGTTGGATCATTCTTTGATCTCGAGGGGTTAAGTCGAAACACTAACACAAATTGAGTTCCTATACTGCTGCTTTGTTCAGCGTTCCATTCTCTTCATGATTGCCTTGCTTCAGAGATTGGTTACATATACCAACAGTCAGGAATTTCAGAGTATGCACAGACAATGCTGTCATCCTTGTTGCTCTTCAACAGGCAAGGTCTCATGGTCTGGGCTTCTTAAGGGGTAAATCGTCAGACTTCACTCTGACTATTCCACAGTGGTGTCTTATACGTATTTGTCATCAAGGAGGCTTGTGGTCTATGGCATCTTATTCTCGAATTTTGGACCTCCTTTCTCAGGACTAGTCTTATCACCCTTCTAGCTTGCCATGTTCCACGGGTGATGCCTGTGGTAGCAG
>NW_013666131.1:405319-440657 GCF_000517525.1 Limulus polyphemus
ATTTGGATGGGAATAACCTCAACAGTGTCATGAAAGAAAGGATTCTTTGTGTAATGGTTGATCAGTCTCTTAAGCCAACCAAGCAATGTGCTGTTGCTAGTGGTAGGGCAAATATGATTTTAGGTAGTAGCTACAGAAATACTGAATACAAGTATAAAAAGGCTATAATTTCATTGTACAGGTCACTGGTTAGGCCACATTTGTGATATTGGGTTCAGTCTTGGGCTCTTTAGCTTAGGAAGGACATTGAATTGTTGGAAAGGGTTTAGATGAGGGTTACTAGAACGGTGTCTGAGATGGAGGGTTTGTCAAATGAGGAGAGGTTAAGATCTCTGAAATTGTTTACTATTGAAAAAAGAAGAGTTAGAGGGGATCTGTTTGAGGTGTTTGAGATTGTAAAGGAAATTGATAGTGTTGATGCATCATTTTTATCATTGTGAGAATAGTAGGACTAGGGGACACAAATATGAATTTTGGCAAGGTAGGAATCATCTTCACCTAAAACAGTTTTATTTTTCTAACAGGGTGTTCACAGCACCAGATTTTTCCCTTCATACCTACTCAGTAGTATTCTCAAGCTCACTGATTCTCCATCCGATATTTGGATAATGGGAAAGTTTCCCAGAAAGTGTATTGCAGAGTGAAAATTTTCTACCGTCAAATAAGCTCTAAGCAGAAAAACCTATTAATGTATCACTTTATTAAGTTAGCACTTGTACTTTATGAAGTCATCACTTTGTCAGATTACTACATATATCTCAGGACCTTTTCTGTTTTTTAGATTAGCAATTATGGTTCATGTTATTATTGCTCTCCTAGGTCACTACCTTAGGATGTGATACTTTTCTTTGATTATTACTATATTATGTTCTAAGTAATATGCTAAATGCTATACTTTATTGTTTTGCTATTTTAATTATTTCAAAACATACATACATACTACCTCCTCTCCCACTTATACCTATTACTCAACCATCAGGATTTCTTCCTTTGCCCGTCTAAACATTGGTCTACTTTTTTCTTGCTTGCTCCAGTCTTTTATAGGACACTCACTTGCCCTTGGCGATACTTATCCCGTGATACTCTCCACTCTCATCAATGTGCCTTCTATCCTGGTACTAAATATAAGCACCTGATTCAGATAATGTAATCACTTTTTCTCAACAAAGCATCACTAACGGGTTTTACAGTATTACGATCATTCGGAGGGAAATACTGTAAACGTTATTGTGTTATCTAGTTAATTTTCGTAACAATAATAATTTTTAAAAAAATTCCAGTTGTGAAGCCGATTTACAGTATGAATTCCTGGATCAATATTTCTGGCATGGAGCCAAATTGGGTCTCTACTATACCACTTCTGATTCCTAGTATCTAGTGTCGCACAACAATTGGGGGGGTCACTCTCGGTTGAGACTGTCTGTGATCGTATTCGTAGTGAGATGGAGACATATATTCGAGAATGTGGTGGTCCTCTGGGGGCTCTTAGGCTGCAATTGAGTACATGCTTTTTCTTGTCCTTTTCATTTCATCATAATGTGCAAACACCATTCTATAGACGACTGGTTACTGCTGGCAACATCTCATCAATTGTCAGACCATCATATCATGATTCTACTTTCAGAAACAACCAAGGCAGGTTGCCCTTTTAGGACTGAGACATCTATTCTTGCTCCAATTCAATATGTAATCAGTCTGGGAATTTTTTATTTTTCATCTCATCTCTCAGTTGGGATTAACTGACTCCCATCTGGCTCAACACTATAGAATAGGACGCCACACTCTTATTCACCTTTCGTTCTCTCACTGCACAGATGGTTCTTTCTCTTCTGAGAATGTGGACATCACTCGAATCCCTCATGCATTTAGAATGAGGATACCAGTGATTCTTTTATTAGTCTTTTTGTGACCAAGATATCATAAACATTGATTCATTGGTTTCCCCCAGTTTCCTTAGTTGTGATCATTCTTTGATCTCGAGGGGTTGTTAAGTCAGGACATTAGTACAATATGGGTTCCTCTACTACCACTCACCCAGAGTTCTATCTTTTCACGACTGCCTGGCTTAAGGGATGGGGTGCATATACCAACAGTTAGGAATTCCAAGGTCTATGCATGGTTGAAGAGGATTCCCTACACAATGTTTTCATCCTTCTTCCTCTTCAACGGGTAATGTCTCTTGGTCTGGGCTTAATTAAGAGGTAAATCGTCAGGCTTCACTCTGACAATTCTATGGTGATGTCTTGTGTTTCTCATCAAGGAGGCACGTGGTCTAGGGCTCCTTGTTTTCGAATTTTGGACCTCCTTGTCGGAACTCGTCTATCTTATCACCCTTCTAGCTTACCATGTTCCACGGGTGATGCCTGTGGTAGCAGATCCATTGTCTCAATCCAGTCAGATTCTCCTGACAGGATAAATGTTGCATTTCATGGTTCAGTTGGATTACTTCTCATTTTGCAACTCTAATTGGTGGGTTGACCTCTCATTGGATCACCCAACTACTGGCAATTTGGTCTCCAGTACCTCATCTTTGGGTCTTGGACAGGATGGGATTACTACTCTCAACCTTTTCTCCACTTCGTATATTACCCAGGGTATGAAATATGATTTGTTCCAACTCGTTGTCAGATCCTGTTGATCGCACCAGATTGCCGACTACACTCGGGTTTCTACTTCTGCAGTCCTGGTGTGTTCAACTCTTCCACTTCCTTATAGGCTCTCTCTGTGGAGGCAGCCATGATCGAATATGGTTCACCTGGCTATCCAAAAGCTCAAGGTTCTGGCATAGAGGTTATGCTGTGTTTTACACAGCATTGGGGTTTAATTTCTAAGGTCTTCCTGTAAAATCAGCAATACCCATCTGCTTGGCCATTTGCTGTGCTTGAAGGGGCATCAGGGTCATGGATACTGAATTGCCCACATCTCTTATGTAATCCAGGCTTTCAGATCTTCTTCCAGTGTTGACCACTTTGCACATCCACCCCTCATGGCTCATTTAGTTTCTGGTATTTCTTTTAATTTTGGCTTGTTTCCATCATTCTCACAGTTTTTGGTCCACTTCGAAAATACGACCAGCCTCTCTTTTGCCATGTTTTTCCACATAGTGAGAAACTTTCAGTTTACAATGTAACTTGTACATTTTCTCTTCCTAGTATTTACAGCAGACATTGTACTGCAGTAATTTTTATAGCAGTTTATAATAATCTGAATGAATTCATAAAATGATATAAAATTCAACAGTCAACATGGTGAACTTTATTGAATGGATGGAAATATAGAGAACAATGTTTCCAAAGTCTTCTGCCTTTCATCTTCAGGTCAGTGTGTGTATGGTTTTATCAAGTCTTTATAGTATTCTGGTGGATTGTGAAGGACGTGTTCTGCTTGGATGGTGTATCCCTGTTTCTGATTGGTGGAAAGACCTCCTGTAGATTTAACCAAAGACAGCAGCAGGTTACTAACCTCTAATCTGGAATCTTTGTTTAGTGAAGGTTTTGTTGTGTTAATGTAATATAAAAGGATTCTTTAATGTTTTCTTTTCTTCCAAAATTTGTCTGTGTCACTGGCTTGTGGAGTATACATGAGTGTGGGTAATACATGGCTAAAAGTTTCTTACAGCTCTTTTTCCTCAGGTGTGGGGTATACCAGGGGGTGGATTATTTACATGAAAATACAGTACATTAACAATCTTACATATAATACAGCTAAACATGTTGCAAGCTTATTTGCTTCTGTAGCTTATGGCTTATCATACAGTCTCTGATCTTAAGAACTCTTCTGATATTATACCAAAAGTGCATGATGTTGGGATTGCTGATAATGATATTTTAGTTAGTTTTTACTAGAGTTTCAGTCACAGTTACTCATATCAAAATTGAAGTTGTTATCACCAACATCATGAACAATTCCATCTAAGTCTTGTGTCATAAAACTATTAGATGTATGCCTTTTTTCTTCTTACCTGGAGGATATAGAAGATTGAACTATTGCCACATCTCTTTTGAAAAATTACTTTTAGTGATGGTACATTAATGACATATTTATAATTTGGAACCATGGTTTGAATTCCATAAAAGTATAATCATTTAAACAACCAGCATCCATCCATCTAGTTTACAACTGAAGTAGAAAATTATATTAAAATTCCCTTACTAGATACTTTGGTAATAAAAGGCAAGCAAAACTAATCACATTAGTATGTAGAAAGCCAACACACACACACATACAAATCAGTATTTAAAGTTTGATAATTGTCATTCTGTATAAGATAAAAAAAGTGTTATCATGTATATCTTCCCAAGCCATTGTGATTTTAAATTCTTAGAAAAACATTTAATCCACATTTTTGTAATCAAAATAATTACCAAGCAAATCATAATGTAAAAAACAAGAAGACAAAAAGCAACCACCAACTGTCATGTTGTCCTTCCTTCTGGAACTTGAATCTAAATGTCAACATATTTTTAAAAAAATGTTGTGATTGTGTAATTTTAAGACATTTTAACTAAGACCAAAAATCGTATACTTGAACTTCAGTAATGAGATATTATTTATAGTGATAAATGTAACTATGGGAAGCAGTAGATTAAGGAAACCAGCATATTTCTTTAGTTTTGCATAACTAATAAATCCAAAAAACACCTTCATCCCATATTATGGTATGGCAAAATTAGCTGTTGCTAAATGCTGGTTTACTTGCAAATAAGAAGTCAATTGAAATAAAATTGAGTATATTGACAGTGAATCAAGTAGGAGAATAAAGGAAAGCCATGTGTAAGAAATTCTGGATCAAAACATGTCTTGAATTTATGATTATGCTAGAATATATATATATGTATATCATTAAGTTATGGAATACAGTCATGTTGTCTTAACATTATATATTTTATGTTGTGAATTTATTATATTTATATACAATAGTTTGTTCCTTCGACCTCTTTATATTTCCATTTAAATTTTATTTTAATGTTCAATTTCATTTTATGTACATGTAAATAATTTATGATTATATAGTTTCCATTTTAATTAATCTTGTGTATAGATATAGTTATTTAATTGATGTAACATGGCACCTGTTTGTCTTTTTTCTGCTTATAATACATTTAGTTGTTCCACATTATGTAATGTTCTACATTGTTGTATTTAATATAACATTCATATTCAAATTGTCTCTCACCTGATGAAAAGCTTGAAATCTTGCATTAAATAAAGAGTTTGTGGAGTTAGCCCAAAGTTTATTTATTGTTTGTTTTATCAAAATTATTCTTGGAACTTACAATATGAACAAAATTACTAATAATAAACCACTGTTCAACCATTCACTAAAAATAATTATTTAATATTAGTCTGGAGCCACAGATCTGTTGAAAATATATTCCTTGTTATATGAATTGAGAATTATGATTCACAGATATGGACAGTTAGTCTCCTTAATATAAGTATGTTACACAAATATATATTTGTAGAAACATAACATTAAATATATAGTAACTACAGAGTTTTACAAATTATATTAGATCCCTCCTTCCTTTTACAGGTTTGGTAAAACTGTGAAATTGTCATATAATGTGATTATACTAACTCCCTTATTATACTTATGTAGAATATGCAAGCCTAACTTCTTAAACTGCACATATATTCATACTGTAAGTTTTAACATTTAGTAATATTCAGGGCCAGATTAAGGTTTAGTGGGGCCCTCGGCCCAGGTAATATTTGGGAATAATAATAATTCACTCTTGCCTTTATTCTGCTAGTTTTATGAACCATCATTTTTTCTACTTGGGTGGCCAGCAGGGCCTGGGCCTAGATTGCCTATACGTTAATCTGGTACTTGTAATATTTATAGTATTAAAGTATAGATATAACTGTCATTTATAATTGTTGCCTGAAGGTACTTGTGATTTTTTATCCTGATTATGTTTAAACATTATTAAATACAAAATGTTACATACACAAGTGCTTAGAAAAGCTTAACAGTGCAGTGAGTACCAAAACATTTTTCTTCTAAACGTCTTCCTGCACATATCAAGAAGTCACAGGTTTGACTTCATATTTTCTATTCATACATCAAAAGCAAATGCTCACAATTTTTAATGTTTATTAACTCCTCAAGGTAATACATTCTACGTATCTAATCAAACTGACCTGAGAGCAGAAAGTTTTATATGTCACATTTAAGTAAAACCAAAATTTCCAAAGTATCCCACAAATATTAAATAACAATATAATGAAATTTAAATCCTGTGATTTTGGTTCAGAACTACATACTACAAGATCACAGTGTTTTTAATATTTTATTTTCTGAAGTATTGTACATCATCATCATAGTGATTATCTTAACATATATATAAAAAAATGGTTTTATGTAAGAATATACCAAGTCATTATGGATCATATCTTAAAATCTGGAATGTACGAGTTTCTCTACAGTAGGGATCCATATTGTATTAAGTATTGTGGTTAAGGCATAACATCCACTTGCACTGAATTTCGGATTTGAAGTGGGAAAAATATGTTATGCTGTAATATTCCAGTTGAAGGACTGTTGTATTACCTATTGCATGTCACAGTTATTACTAGAACATGCCTTTTTTTTTGGAATTTTTACTGTTTTATCAGACAAGATATGTATAAACATGAATGACTTGAAATCTGTAATTACTAAACTTGAATTATAAACTGAAATAATAAACATACTAGGTTACATGAGGCAATAAAGCTCATTATGAGTAACTAAAAGTTGCAGTTTTAAGCAGTGTCAGTGTCTGCATTTTAGCAATATAAAGTAGAATACAACTGATTCTTCTAAGTATGCTTTTTGTTGAAGTTTAGTTTGTACTCTCACACCTATTGATATATTTTTCTACAGAGAAAGTGTATTTTAAGGCTCTAGCTATCTGAAATTGTTCATAGGAATGTCAGTAAATACAACACCAATTAAACTATGTAGTGATGACCAAGTACAGATATAAGAATTTCATCTTAATTGCAGAAGGTAACAATTGTCTTTGCCCTAAAAATTGGAAAAACTCTTAAATTAGTGTGTAAACTAAGTTAATGGGGTGAAATGTCATTAAAATTATGTTCATAACCTAGTATTCACCATACATTAAAACCAGTACTAATTTTATTTTTGTGGTATTTTGTTTTACCAAGTTATAAAAACAAAAAGAAGCTGAATCAGAACTGTTCTACATGTTTTGTTATTCATTCATATATTTCTTGTTATATATTAGAACTGGTCTTCAAACCTGGAAGAAAGTTTTGCTGATTTCCAATGGAAGATCTGAGGAACCTATTAGCCATTAAAATACTGTATTTTATATTTTGTGTTCTTTTCACATGTCTAGAATTTGCAGCTGTTTTTCATCTTCACTGTTATAATTTTGTTTCCTTGCACACTATGTATTAAAGTTTCAAAATTATATGTAGCTTGTGATTTACATTTATGTTTAAACCCATGAAAAGCTAACAGAAGAAATAAGTAGCCAGTTGTTAATCCATGAAGCCATGAGTAAAAAAAAATGCTTCGAAGTTCTTGCATAATTTAACTGAGTCTAAGTGTATTATACATATACTTACCACAACCAATATAACTTAACATATTTCATTCCTAGAAGGGTTATAAAAATACTTTGGGGAATTTTCAAGGTTATAGTTGTTATTTTTTGATATATTAATAGTTTAGATAAAATAATGTAACTTTTTACTTCATTATAAACTTAATTTTAAAATCCTGAACTTGTTTAGAGTTTAAACAGTACTCTTTATTTGTTCAAAGCCATTTGCAAGGTATTCTCTCATTGTAATGGTTAAGTTCAGTTTTATTTAACAGAACTTGTTTATTTTTATATATGTAACATTTGTTTGTATAAGTATTATTTGCTAATTTAGTTAGGTTTGGTGACTGGATTAAGTTCATTTGCTTGCTTAAGACGAAAAATTATACCCTTTATGTGATAAGAATATACAAGAAAAGTTTTTCCATGTAATCATGTCTGTAAGGTATACAAGTATATTATTTGAAGAAAAAAAAAACATATATACTTACACACACACACATACATGTGTGCAAAATGTATTAATAAATGATTAACATAAAATTATAAAAACCCTAAAATCTGAGCACTTTCAAAATGTCCACCTTTCAAAAACACTCTGGTTATAGGGTTTTTATCATTTAATATTAAGACTTCTTGAACCTACATGTTTTTCTGACATCATGTAAAAACTGATTCACTTCTGTTATTTAGTTTTTATTTAGTATTTACTCACAATAAACAATAACAAGCATATATTTGGTCTTGTAAAATCTTTGGAAAGGTTTTTACTGTGATTTTTATAACAAAGATTATTGAGTTTTTCAAAACTTTTAACTTAGACAAACTAAGTGACCTGTCTTTCAAAATTTGTAGTGCACACTGGAGGGATTTACACATTTTGATAAAAAGGTTAATAAAAAAACCTTTAAACTCCAGATAATTATAAAATAACTTTTTATTTTAATCAACATTTCACCTTTGTGTCTTCATCAGGGTTAGTACATACAACTGATTGATATTGGAATATTTGTTAAATTATATAATTTAATGAATATTCTAATATCAATCAGTTGTCTGTACTAAATTATATAATTTAATGAATATTCTAATATCAATCAGTTGTCTGTACTAAATTATATAATTTAATGAATATTCTAATATCAATCAGTTGTCTGTACTAAATTATATAATTTAATGAATATTCTAATGTCAATCAGTTGTATGTACTAACCCTGATGAAATCACAAAGGCAAAACATTGGTTAAAATATATTTTATAATTATATGGGGTTTAAAGGTCATTTTTGTCTAACCTTTTTATCAATACTAAGCCAGAAGCTTTCTATGCTGCTCATAAACATTCGTGTATGTACTTCATAGGAAGTTCATGGGTAAAATATTAACAATGATGAATAGTGCATTGTGGTTGTGTGCATTGTTTATTTATTAAAATTATTTTTACTGTATATCAATAAATACAAAAGTTTTAAAAAATGTGCATAAACAGTTACCACCAGAATAAACATACCTATTTTATTGACAAACATATTGAAAACTAATCATTTTTAAAATTAAATGTATCATACATTTTATTATTTGCAGCTGAGTATTAGAATATGTAAATGACCTTAGTTAAAATCTGGAAGAATTTTCAATGCACTGACCAGCTGACTTAAGAAATTAAACTTGCCAATTTCTTAACTTTATGCAACCACACCAAAATTTTATTATGAAATGTAAATTTAGAAATTTCTTGTCAAAATCTTCAGCTGTGTAAGAAAATTTCTTCAAAAAAAATAAACTTGATATGTTTTTGCTTAAATATTCAGATATTTTTAATACTTTAAGTAATCACTTCCTATTAGCTTGTTATTGGCTTTTAGTGGTTAGTTTAATTACACATTTGTCATTTAAATGTGAGATGTAAGGTAGCTGTATAACAAGATTGTGGAACAGCTGATTTGAGTGCTACAGGTTCTGTATATTGTGGTATGATCATTTTTTTATTAACATTATATTCCAGCAGAGCATGGGAGAAAATATTGATTAAAGCAGTATTTGTCTTACTTTTTAGTCCTTGTGTTCATTTGCTTTAGTTTTTACTGTTAGTGTTTGAAAGAAAATATTTTTTATATTAAATTATTGACATAATAACAGGTAACCTGTTATTTAGTTATTTTAATATCATACACAGGATATACCTTTTCATTTCTTCAGCACAACAACTGATCACTTTGTAGAAAAATCGTATGGAAATAACCAATCAAATTGTTCACAAAAAATTGAGAAGTATATATGGTGAGACAAACTGTAGGACAGAAAAAAATGAGAATCCAGTATTACTTGGTTTAAATTTATCATGTTAAAATTGGGGCAAAATAGGAAATATATGATTATACTTGAGGAATATATGATATTGCAGTCAATAATTCCAATATTATTTAATATTTCATGCAAGTTGTATTAAACAGTGATAGTATTTTTCTAAACCAAATATAAATTAAGAACTGATATTTTCTACAAAAACTGTCACAAAGTGCAATGAGATCATGAAAAGTTTATATAAACTATGTAATCACAAATGGATTGAGTTCTATACATAATAATATATCCTATATTATGAACTTAAATTTTGTATGTACATGTGGTTTATGCCTTCTTGGTTTCACTTTGGCATTATCAAATGATTACATGGAGAAGTTGGGAATTTTGCAGTATGTTAAATGTCACTGTATAATGTGATAAAAAATAAATTACGGGATAATGCTACTAACCCAATATTATTTTTCATGTTATAAAAAATAACAAAAGCTATTCAGAAAAGTCTTAACTAGTTGCCTTCCCCTCTAGTTCTTCCATGTTTTTGTTATGTAGTTTTTGATCACAATAAGGTTGGCAATTTCTGCAGGAGTGAGAATGCTCACAGTACACATGCATATTTTTCATTTATCAGGAAGCTATTTTAGTTTTTTTTCACTAGGTAAAACGGTACCAATTTTGTGCCTTGTCCTACAGACTCGTTTCTGTTCTATATGTCTTTTGTCAGGTAGTCTGCATTTTACGCCGAGGATGTTGCTGCATTTGAGGTGGTTCCAGTCTTCTTGATTTGGGATATACATATATGTTATTTCATTCTTCTCATGTGTGTCCTGTTCACAGATCAAAGTGGGATTTCTCCCTCCAGTTGGCTGAACTTGAGGTGAAGATGGTATGATCCTCATTCCTACCCCTGCATGGATGTTGGTTCCTGGTGGTTGAGTTGCCATGTACATTCCATTGCTCCCTAGCCAATCTACACCTTGGGGCACATCCCTTATTTTATCCATATTCTGTTCATCAGGGAGATTGAAATTATAATATATTGTGGTTAGGATCACTGTCCAGCTGTTTTCTCTCTTATTGGGATGTGCTCCTCACAATTTTCTGCCCAGATCTGTCACATCCTTTCCACACCTGGTACAGAAATGGTGCAGTCTCCCACATATCCTCTTATTAGACAGTCTCCTCATTAGGGTGTCCTTGAGACGCTTTTGAAGGATACTTCTGCTTTCTCTCTCCACCTGTTCAATTGGGATTCTAGCTATGTATGTGAGCAGAAGTAAGATACCTTGTCGGAAGTTATAAGTTTCCTACACTGAAAATGTATTTCTGACAAGTAATTACTTCCACTCACACTTCCCACCCTTCCTCTCAACTGTTGGTGGAGACTTATCGCATGATAATTTGCTTGCGAGAATCAGTTAAACCATGTGAATCCAATGGTGCATGAGAGTGAAAGGCTTGTGGCATACGATAAAGTTTTCGCAAATGTACGAGAATAGCTATGTATGTAAATGGAAGTAAGTACCTGTAGGAAATACATTTTCAGTGTAGAAAATTATAATTTTCAGGCTGTGTATCAAGTTATCCTCATAATAAGCATACGTAAAACAGGTGGCAAAACATATTCAAGCCTCTTGTACTTGTTTGTAATAACCACCTCTTCCAATGCTAAGTCATTTAGCTTAAAACATTGTTGGTCTATAACTCATTAAACTCTGCACAAGAATGAAATTTGTTGGAACAAATCATTCCACTGATTTAACTATTTTTTAATTTAAAATACTTCTGAAACAGAATCCTTTACTTTCAAATAATATAGAAACCATCAGTTGTTGCATGAAAATCTTGCACTCCCAAAACCATCCATTTCAAGCATCAAAACCATTTTTATATAAAAATGTAAAGAAGAAAATTTTTAGTACATCTGGCAATCAAGTTTTATCTTTGTCAAGCATAATGTACAAGAAGTTTTTCAACCAAAGCCATACTATTTGAATAGTTTATTTCTAAAACAGTTGTTTCATATTTGTGACACAAAGTTTCTACTGTTGTTGTGATTTGGCATTCTGTAGCAGTGAATTGATTGCCTCAGGGGTTAGTAACTGGGTCTTTCCTCCTCTTTTATGTTATTGGTACTAATAAGAGCATGATTATTAAATTTTGCTGATGATATTAAACTCCTGGGTATTTTAAACTGTATTGTGAATGTTTAGGTACTACAGAATGACTTGAATAGTTGGACAAATGTTTGTCAAATGAAATTTAATTATAATAAATGCAAGGTATAATGCAATTGGGTTATCATAATTTGGATCATACATTTAATACAGTATAACATAAAATTTAAGGATAACAAGGCTTTCCTATCAACCAAACTGAACATAAATAACAAATCCAAAGCCAACCCTTATCATTTAAATAGTAATGAAGCCTTCCTTGAAGTCCTTTAAATTTACTGCATCTACCACATCTGAAGGTAACCCATTCCAAAAACTAATTACCCTGTTAGAAAAATAAAAATGTCTTACCCTGCCAAGATTTGTGTATGTGTACTATAATCTTATCATTCTCACCATAACCTTTCCATTTCAGGTATCATACTTGTAGCCCAAGACTAAACATAATACTGCAAATGAAGTCTAACTAGTGACCTATGCAATGAAATTATAACTTCTTTAGACTTGTGTTCAATATTTCTGTAGATACAATCTAAAATCATATTTAGCTTACCAGTAGCAACAGCATACTGTATGGATGGCATAAGAGACTGATCAACCAGAACAGCAAGATCATTTTCTTCCAAAACACTTAAGGTTATTACCATCAAAATTATAACTTACATTATGTTAACCCACAAGCATTACCTTGCATATATTATAATTAAAAGCCATTTACCATCTCATATACATGTAACTGAAGGTCATCTTTAAGTGGTTTAAGTTTTAACGTTAAGACATTTATGTATCATAACACCATGTGAGAGCTTGTCAGTAAATGTTGCATAGAAACACCTAAATTGTCCTTGTGTAAATTTTGAGTATAATTATAAGGTATAATTACATGTCCAACTTCCAAATGTAAAGGACAAGACCTCGCTACTTAATTGCTACTGCTAGATTAATACTGAGTAGTAACTAAATTGTATTTGTACATCTAAGTATAATTCTTGTGAGCTTACATAAATTTTAAATAAATAAGGTTGGTTTCATATAAAATAAATCAGTTTTATGGAAGTTATATTTGATTGTGTGTAGAAATGTATGTGACAGTATTTTGTATCTAGCCAAGCCCTCTAACCAAATATTTATGTGACAAATAATTATTATTTTATTTAAACAATTTCATTAGTTTTACAGGACACTGGAAACAATGGGTCATATATGTAACTATGAAGTTATTGAGAAAGGAAAACATATTATAGACTGAGTGGGATACAATCTGTATTTTATCAAAGGAGCATATAATATCCCTGGTTTACAAAATCAAACTTTTTTTCTCTCATCAAAGATATAGATACACTTTTCTAGACTAGTTTTGTATGCTGATTCTTCTAGCATATCTAGTTATCGAAATATGACTTAATTTGAGCACAATTTAGGTAATAATCACATATTAGGCTAGTTAATGTTACAACTTTTTCATTTGTCAGTATAATTCCCATAAATGTTATACACATGGTACACTTGGTTAAATTTATACAGTACACACTTATGAAAAAAGAAATATACAACAACTTAAATTGTAATTAAGGCAATAACCTTTCACATTTGATCCGTCTCATCATGAAAACTTGATGTGCTAGAGGAAAACCAAAAACAGATTTGGAATTAGCGTCCTGAGTGCTATCTAGCCCATCTATAATTATATCTGATGAAAATGGCAGTGTAATTAGAACTGGGTGATTAACTTTATTATTTGATTACCAATGAATATTGATTTGTATCATGTCAAATAATCAGTTAATTATAATTGTGATTAAATCTTTTAGTGTTACAAAATTACAAAAATAATCATCTAATCAAAATAAATATTTCTGATTATTACTATTTTTGGTTATTCCAATTATCCAAGATATTTTTTACCTCCTTTAAAAATAGGAACAACATTAGCAACTGTCCAGCTCACTTTCCCACTGTATGTTTACCTACCAGAAATGAGAGAGACTTTCATATCCGATTGTTGACCTCCTTTCCAACTTTGGTGAATGCTTGGCAGTTACAAGCCAATTATCCTTGGAGTAACTTTTTTGACACCTCTTGCTTGAATTATTTTCAACTGGGAAAATATGACTAGTGGAATCATATGGGGATTTGTTTTAGGACTTGTTGTTGCATGATTTATGTAAATGAATTGGATATTGTCTTGGGCAGTAATATATCTAAATTTGCTAGTCATACTATATTCCAGGAAGAGATGATTCCATTGAGAATGCTTTTAATGTATGAAAGGACCTTGACATTCTAGTGAGTGATTCTAAAATGTGAAAAATGACTAATCATGATTTTTGATAAAACCTTTAAACCCTATGGTGTTTTAAACAATTTGGATTTTGAGTGTAAAAAGATAGTTGGAGCTTTCCACTAGGCTAGTGAGACATCATTTGGAATAGTCTGAGAAGTCCTTGTCTTCTTACTTCAGGAAAGATGACATTTGGTGTAGTGGTAAACTTCTAAAATGATACATGCTTATTGTTAGAGTCTAGAAATGGGATTAGAATGATATATGTTTCAAATCACTAAAGCTTTGAGTTGAGGCTTAATTTTTTATTCTCTTAGTTATGTTTGTCTTCGTTGTAGACTTGATTTATGTTTTCAGAATTGATAGTTGATAGTTCCTCTGACTGATCTGTTTGAGATATGGAATGAAAGGCTTTTAAAGAGACTTGCGTATTAAAGGTTATAGGATTAACTTTTGTAGGAACAGACTTGTTCAATAACAAAATCTAATTTTTGTTAGCTATAAACTTGTAGAATGTTTGCTTGATCATGTGATTTACATTGTAAGTTTGAATACGTTAAAAAAATTTTATTTAATAGGTATATACACCAAATCCACGCCTTTTCCATCATCCAGATAATATCCTCATAAAGTCAACAAATTAGTAAAGCAAGACATCCCTTAATCAAATTCATGTTGGCTGTCTTTTATGATGTTATATTTTGCTAAATGCTGTTGAAAAGCTTCTTTTGTCAGACTAGAATTTTCAGCTGCAGCATAGAATCTCATAGAATTGCTCTGAGTTTTTTTGTTTTTTTTGAAGTACAAATTTTTAGCTTGTAGCTCTCATCTCTTGACCGATTTGAGATCTGATTACAGTTTTGGACTCAGGAGGACAAACCTTTTCAATTAATGTATTTGACCATGCCCAAAGTCTCATAGATTAATTTTCTCTAATCCTGCCTAAAAGAATTTCAATTTGGGGATAGGCTGGTAGGGATCCTGATGAGTAATAAAATTTAATCAGGTATATTCGTACCCCAAGCTTGGTATTGGTGCTGCACAAAAATATAGCTAATAAAAGGAAAAAAAAAGTCTTGTAAATTAATTCACTCTAATCCTGATAAAGAATTTAAGATGCTGCAATGATTGAGGATTATCTCTTGTTTTTTTTTACTACAGTTGGCCTCTAATTGTGAAGTACTATATGATATTAGCAACAGAAGTTGACCTGCCAATTTCAATTTTTATGAATAAGATAAATTCCTGTTTATAGAATTCAATATACTTAGATTTAGCACCAGGAAGAAATACGATATAGTTTAAAATTATTTATTATTGTTATGAATTTTAATTTTTTTAAAATATAATACTCTGTGCTTTTTCACAACTGCTATATAACATAGTCATAAAATGTAAAAGTAAATATGTTAACCTTCAGTGGAAACTGCATTAGTTATTAAAACTTCCTGATTTTATCATTTTTTTTGTGTGTGTGAAACATGTAGTTGGAAACAATTTACCTTGACACAATACTTTGATTTTAATAATGGCTTCATATTGGTTTACCTGTTTGCTGACACTGTTATGGTTTTAATGTCTTCATATTTGCTAGCCAGTGTATTTCATGTTGTTTATATGGATTGTCTGAGTTGGGACTCCCATATTAAATTTTTTGTTCACATATATTTAACTTTTTAAACTTGTTAATATAAAGGTGTAAAATGCAAATAATGTGAATATCTATGTAGAAAGAGTTGTTTAAATACCAAGTTCACTTGAATAAAAATAAAAGTTGAAGAAATGCATTTAGCAAAGTATTTAATGTTTTTCTGTTATGTGTTATTATTTTATTAGTGTAAAAAATGCAGTAAACCAATATAGTAATAGTTATAGCCAATTTATAGTGTTATGTAAAAGTAAAAATTAGACCTTGTGTTATTTATATTTGTTCCTTCTAAACAGTATGAAAACTCACTTCAGCTCTGTTTGCAATTAATGTTTTGCTCTCTTTAAAATAGTTTCTGATGCCGTACTTTCAGTAATTAATTTTTTTAACCCATTGATATATTTCAGTATTAAATAAATATCTAGATGTGAATACTGTAATCACAAGGAAATTTCAGAGAACAGTTTTATCTCATCAGAAGAACTTTTATGAAATTCTTGGAGTTTCACGTAATGCTAGTCAGAAAGACATTAAAAAAGCTTATTATCAGGTAAGTACATTTAAATTCTCGCATATTATGTAGGTTGTTTACATTTTTTGTACATGTAATCAAAATGTATTGCAAGGAACTGAATATACCAATCTAGTTGAGAAATTGCAAGATTGGCATATTTTTCAAACTACTTTGCAATATTTTACTATTAAAAGTTACCTGAATGGGTAAAAGTGTAAGAATTATTTTATGCTAGCTAAGAATAACTGAAATATTACTGCTAGGATTCTTAAAACAAATATTTATCAAAACTCTTAAAAAAACAACAATTATGTGCACTCTAAAAATAATGCCTAGCCAGGAATTTGATTAACAATACATCTGAAACTTAAAACATTTATTTTCCTACAATAACTTTGCCTGAATAATATAACATTAACACAAACAAAGTTGGGAAAAACAACCAGAAAGAAAAAAACTCATAACCTTGGAAATTATCACAAAAATTGCTTAACAACTCTTATAATTCTCTACATACTCAACCTCTTTGATTAACTTGGATTTTTCCAAGCCCGTTCCCTCATAACCTTGGAAATTATCACAAAAATTGCTTAACAACTCTTATAATTCTCTACATACTCAACCTCTTTGATTAACTTGGATTTTTCCAAGCCCGTTCCCTTGGCTGTGGTTTCGCTAGATAGTAGATAGGGACAGTGGGAATCTCGTTAATCTGATATTTAAAAAAAAGTAATAATTATTGTCGTAATCTTACCAATTTGTCGTTTGCAATTAAAACTAGATTATCTTTAGCTTTATAGACGATAATGTAAGTTGGAAGGGTGAAACTTGAAACAGAAAGCGAACTAGTTCACTTTGGAAATTCTTGTCCCACCATATAATATTCAGTTTTTATATTACTTGTATCAAAATATTATTATAAACCCAGTGACAGAAATTTATTATTATATTCTTTGCTAACTGCAGCACACGAAATGTGCAAACTCAGTACTCGAGACGGATAATGCCAATGAGTGATTTTAAGCCTAATTTACATATGAATATGACGTTCAAATAAACTTTTATGGTGTGTTACGTATAATAGAGGCTTGCTTTGAATAGTGTATTTTGATTCTATTGAAAAGACATGAATGCATATTTTCGTTATAACATTCATTATTTGAAACATTGCTCTGTAATTTCCACTGTTATTTGTAAATATTCAAGTAATTTTAAACAGCTTCAAAAACTTCATTACCCTGAAAGTAAAAGTGAAAGATGTAAGTAAAGTTTAAGTAGGCTTGGTAATGCCTAATGGTATAATTTTTACTATATCATTATATGTTCACAGGAAGTATGATGTTTAAAAAATAGTAACAAATGGATTGTGTAATACATGAATTCTGTGTGATGTTTTAATGCAGAGACTGTGTAGTCTAGAAGTTAAATTATATATCCTTAGCCTGTATATCAATCTTGTTGGCAAATATCATAAACTGAGTATATATCGGCATATATTTAAATACAAAATCCAAAGTATAATTTAACTAATAAATTTAAATTATCAGTTAACTCAATTTCAGACCATTTAAAATTCTAATATGTAACAAGAGTCTCAACCAGAATCACGGCAACAGCTCATACAACCAAATCTACCCTTCTTTCTTAGTTCACTCTACGACTATCTCTTTTCCAATTAGTCAACCTCCCTAAGGATAGGTACCTCAGCCGACTCTCTGCCGTCACCTACCAATGCATCCGAAGAGCCCCGTGCACGGTTCTCTTTTTTAACGCTTCCCCTCGTGCAACTAGCGATGACGAAGAACCACCTCATTTCAGACCTTTCCGAAGTCACCCCCCATTCAGTGTCAAGTTCACCAAGCAAAACTATTACCACACCAACCATCGACAAAGTCCATAACTTTTTCATCCTTCTTCTCCAAGTTGCTACAACATCTCTCGTGTTCAATCCAGCACTGGTCAGGTAGAGTATTCGGCGCCCGACCAATAAAAGTGGGTTTTCCCGGTGCACTCCCATTTCCCTCCACAACTAATTCTAGGCATTGGGTTTTAGATTCCCCGCCGCCCTGAAGGACCATAAGACCCATAAAGGTCGTTTGACTATTGAGAAGAATCACACTATACTCCAAGAATGCTAAAATCATGAATTCCAAGTACAACCCCTTACCTCCATCACGAGCGGGGCGAAGACCTGCTAAAGCTTCTGAACACCAATGGTAATCTTCAGAGGTTTCATCTTGGAAGATCTTTTACCGAAACAACCGCCAAGAGTTGGTTATTGTTATCTAGCCATATTCACAATTTTGGTTTGGCAATACTGCGAGTAAGGTTTCAACTCGAATCATGTTGTATACTCCGTGGGCATACCCGTTTGAATTTTGTTGGCATCAGAGTTAATCTTAGTTGAGTGTGGGGGACAATTAACTAGCATTAATATATTTTTATTTACTTGAAATTGGTTGTTGCTAATTTTATCAATAAAATATTTGAGAACTGTTAGATGCAAATTTTAAACGTTACTCATCAATATTTTAGCGTTATATTTGATTTAACTTTAAGTGACAGCCGAATTAGGAAGGATATTTATTTAGGCTTTACGCTGCTCCTGCTAGTACTATTATCACTACTAGCTAGTCTTAAATTTGTTTTTCTTTTTTAACACAAGTACGTTTTAATATATACACAACAGTACAATTTACAATAACAATTATTACAAATAGTTATTACAAACAATGATTTATAAACAAAGGTTTCACAAACGTACAAACAATACAAAGTCTTTTTTCTAGTCTGGAACTTCCTTGATACCTTATTGAGGGTTCACGATGAGCGAGTTAATTACGAGTTGATGTAGGTACGATTCGCTTAACGAGAATCTAGCTAGCTTTGTCCTCCGTTTTTACCAGCCACACACGCCGATATTTTTCCTACCGATGACATTAGGTAATGTTTTCGTAAAAATACTAAAGTCCGACGAGGTTCGTGGTCAAATATCTGAGGTTTTCCGATTGGTAAGCATTATAACAATCACAGTTATGATTCACAAAAAGAAGAAGGAAATGTAGCACTTTTTATAGCAGCAAACTGTACATTAAGAGTAGTGGATCATTTGAATAATCTTTGTAAAGCTTGCTTTGCTGATAGCATGGGATGTACAGACCTTAAACTTCAAAGATCAAAATTTAATGCAATAGTTTGCAATTTTCTAGCACCACATTTTATTGAAGATTTAAAACCTGATTTAGGAAAGAAAAATTTAACTCGATAATTGATGAGAGTAATGACAGTACTGTCTCGAAGTTGTTGGGTATAGTAATTAGATGCTATTCTGATGCTAGAAAAAAATCGTAGTAACTTTCTTAGATATACAATATGTGATGCTTTAGAAAAGTCCCAAAGAAATAACGGGATAGATTTGCAGAGACTTATTGCATGGCCCGGCACTGCCAGATGGTTAAGGCACTCGACTCGCAATCTGAGGGTCGCGGGTTCGAATCCCTGTCACACCAAACATGCTCGCCCTTTCAGCCGCGGAGGCGTTATAATGTGACGGTCAATCCCACTATTCGTTGGTAAAAGAGTAGCCCAAGAGTTGGCGGTGGGTGGTGATGACTAGCTGCCTTCCCTCTAGTCTTACACTGCTAAATTAGGGAGGGCTAGCGCAGATAGCCCTCGTGTAGCTTTGGGCGAAATTCAAAACAAACAAACAAACAAGCAAAACAAACTTATTGCATTTGGGACTGATAATGTATCTCCAATGACTATTGTTAATAATGGAGTCTATGCAAAGTAAAAGGCTGAGGTTCCTCACTTGATTCTCATTAGCTGCGTGTGTTACTCTTTACAAATTGCAGTGCCTCATGTTGCCAGTGAAGGCCTGCCACGGAACCTAAATTTTTTTATTAAAGAAATATTCAACCAGTTCTGTTGTTCCTCCCTTCGACAAGCAAGATACATGGAGCTTTATACTTTGACAAATGATGGATTGTCTCTTTTGAAATTAGTACAGTTAAGTGAAATACGATGGATGTCAATTTAAGTTGCTGTTGTGAGAATGTTACAGCAGTGGATTAGCTTAAGACTCATTTCGAAATTGCTAGAATAAATTTTTGTTTCTTTTATTTTTAAAACCTGTTCTTGGAGGAATGTAAATTCTGAATAATATATTTGAATATGAAGTGCATGATCCTACGTTGCTGAATTATTTGGTTTATTTGATTGATTCTCTGTGTAAAAAGATCGTTATTCCAAGAAAAAAATTACTGTAATTCAAAATCACTTGGACCCAAAGCCTTACTTGAGCTATAAATTAGAAATAATAATGTCAGAATATAAATTTTCAGATGAAGTAGGCAGTAGCATTTGTGGTATTAATTTTTCATTGAACTTGTAAAACAACTTCGTCAGCCAGAAATATTTGTGTTTTACAGGTAATGCCAACTTTTAATGTAAGAGAATGTCTAAAACTAATAAAACCAGGAACCCTTGATCTAGCAAAAATGTTTAGTGAAGATACAACATTACTTACTCATACTGATTTCCAGAAGAAGAAAAAATTGCATTACATTAAGCTGACAGAAACCTCAGACACATTACGGCTTTAGGAAGAAATTGCAAGCTACAGGGATGCCACAGGTGAAAATTCTTGTGAAGGCCTTTTTCAGTTCTTTCTAAGGGTATTCACATTACCTCATTCTAATGCTGGTGTTGGACGTGTGTTCAGTCATATCAACATTGTAAAATCAAAGTCGTGTAACAGAATGAATGTCATGACTTTGAATTCAATTTTGGGTATAAAATATAGATTTCGGCGTCGTGGAAAATGTTTTTATAGCTACGAACTGTCGAAGAGTATGATAAGTAAAATCGGCACAATTAATTCTTATAAATATTCAACAAAAACAGGAAAATCACAAAAACAAGCAGCATGTAGCTACATCAGCAAGGAAGAAGTATATGATTGGAATTTGGCTGAATGTGAATAATTACTATCTGTTTTAATAAGCATTTTAATAATATAGTAACGTTTTAAGTAGTTTTCTTTATTTACTAATTTGATAGCTATGTTCTATATAGTATTGGATATTCACTGCCAGAATGCTAAGACGCTCATTTCATTTTATCTTGATGATTAAAAGTTTTATTTACTCAGATGTTATCTTTATTGATTCTAATTAATTAATCATTAAACTACTTTCGAAGGTAGATCTAGCCAACCCCTAAATCACGACTACCTCCAACCCATTCCAACAGATCTCTCACCCACCTTCCACACCAGTCCTACTCAACACTTTTTGCAGACCAGGAAACCTAGACTTTCTCCACGGAAAAACGAACAGCAAATGACCCAGACAACAAATTTCAAAAAAGAAGAAACCTCAAGATAAGTCAGCTCAAACACAGCAGACTCAAACCCACGACGTAGGAACCTCTAATTACAATTCAACCACACATGAGCGTAAAACTCAGAACCACATCTGTCAACGAGAATAAAGAAATTCAAACAGAGTGTAATGAATTTGTTGTTATATATTTATTTTGATATCATCGTTTGTTTAGATTAAGTTTATATTTTAAAACATGCATAGCTTATAGTGTTAAATATGTATTGCAAAACGCCAGCCTATTCTCCAAAGTTGCAGAAGATTCTCGTGAGAAAGAATCAACAATATATGCATATATTAAATGTAGTTCAGTATTGTTACGTAAAACTCAAATTTCTAGAACGTCTCCACACGCCTATAAATATAACTAACGCGACGCGCCGAAAAAGAGAATATATATTATTAGTTTGCTATAGTCAGTGTGCTATAAACTTTGGAAGCATTGAATGGCTCAGTGACTCTAGATATAAAAGATGGCTTAGCAAAACAGACGGAGATGATATGAAGTGCTTTTGCAAGTTTTGTAAGTGTACATTGACAGCAACGTTAGATGATATTGAAAAACACTGCAGCACAACCAAACACAAGAAAACAGTACAGCCATTTAGCTCTCAGCCACAAAGTTTTCTCCCATTTAGAAAATTCAGTGATAAGAACAGTGAATAGGAGACTGACCAAACACGGTCTGGTATTAATCAGATTTCACTGCCGTCACCATGTTACTTGAGCAAGACGGTATACCAACTTACAACTAGAACACTGGCGACATGTCATACTTTCAAATAAATTTCCGGCTCGTTAAAGCTGATGGTAGGGTTCGTGCTTGTTTATTGCCTGGAGAACATTTGAGGGTAAACCATTTTCTCACAGAAAACACACAGAAGGCGATGCAGTACATGTTTGGGTAACTATTCATCAGGGTGGAAAAACTACTCTTCATATTTTCCGGGGAAAGATCAATGGCGCCTCCTACAAGCATTACATGGAGACGATATTTCTGTCATATGCTAGAGCAAGGTTTGACAATAGCTTTATGTACCAGGATGACAATGTTATCGCCCACAGTGTGCGTATTGTACAGGATTATCTCGACTAGGAGGAAGTTACAAGATTGCCATGGCCAGCAAAGTGTCTAGATTGTAATCCCATTGAGAATGTTTGGGCAGAACTAAGCCAAAATATTGCTAACCACGACCCTAAATCAACTATTTTAGATGAGTTGCAGCGCCTTTTACTGAAAAGTTGAGATGAAATCACGGTGGATTACATCACTAACCTCATCGACAGCATGCCACGTCACCTTGGGGAGGTTATTAGAGTATGTGGAGGACCAACCAAGTACTGAAAATATAATATGAACTGATTTAGAATTATAGACGCTATTTATAATAATTGTATGTTATATTTTATCATATATTTTGTTAAGGTTTTGTTGTTATAGGTGAAATGCTGAATTACACATCTTATTACAGGTGTCTGATAAAATTGTTTGTTGTTCTAATAAATCGTTCATGATATCCATAGATCCTGTGTCATTATACACATTACACATGTAGATGTTTGATACAACATACATTTATCAGTTTGACAGAAATAAGTGAATTTGTATTCCATCTTAGCAATAATGATCTTATTTGTCACAAAATATGGAAATATTTTGGCCAAGATAGTAAATACACTATCCAAGTTATACGTTTGATAAATTAAGGACCAACTAAACAACATTATTGAATGAGCAGTATTGCTAATTTAACGATTTTGTCGGTAGATTTAGAGACTTTTTATTTCATCTAGAGACATTTTTGGCCTTTTGCGATATGACGTAAATTTGCAAAATCTAGAGACAAATTTGGCGACTTTTTATAATTATTCACAAATAAATATAATTAGCAATGTAAATCAACTTTAAAAAACTAAAAAAAACTGTTTCGGGTGTGTATGTATATAATTAACATGTTAAGTATGTGTGCTGAGTACCGACCCTCAGTCAGTGACGTCCCTCCCTCAATTGCTGTTTTTTTTAACTTGGTCCTGTGGCTATTAAAAATAATTTTCTTTACTCTTTGTAAAAATGAGCAAGAAATATACTCAGCGCTTTCGTCTGTTCATCCGAAGTCAATTTCTTAATCTGAGGCCCAACAAAAATCCATTCTTTAAGTTTCGCTTCTTTAAGAGTTGGGTATTGCCCACTTAGATACTTGAAACAGTCGCCATCTTTGTTTAAGGACTTCATCAAGCCCAGTTTTATGTGAAGTAGAGGTAATTGGACTTTCTGTGTATCAACCAAATTTTCACGTTCAATGTTTTTCGATCCTGGTATCAGGCCGAATCTGCGTGGTCATTGCTTCTTTATCTAGTGCTGATTTCGTGCTCTGCTGTCCCATTCACACAAAAATATTTGTATAACCGGATTGTTGACCAAACAACACACAAAATACTTTTAAGTCTCTACAAAGTAGCCAACCATGAAGTTCGAGATTTTCGTACGTTTCCTTCAAGTTAACCGAATGAGCAATAGGAACAGATGCATATATGTTACCATTGTGAAGGAGAACACCTTTTAGACCTCTTTTGGAGGAATCAATGAACAATCGCCACTCTCTTGGTTCATAGACTGCAGCTCCTAGCATTGGTATTACTTCAGCAATATTGTTGCAATAAACCAGTGAACCTTCTTCCGAAAAGTATAGTGTAAACTCTTTCTCATGATTTCTGTACCAGTGAAATGATGTCCCTGGAGAAAGTAAGTTCTTAGCCCAAGTCTGGACCCCAAAATTTCTGAAGAAATCATCGGAAGGCCAAAATCTGCCACCAACTCGTTAACTTCACCTTGTGTGAAAAGTTGTGGTTCACCAGACGTTTCAGGTTGAAAACAATCCCTATCATCATTTCTATTGACATTAGCTTCAGAATCAGATGAAATGTTATCAAGAATCTGCGATGTAGTAGGTACAGGTACATCAGGTCCATAAGCAACAGGTCTTATAGCAGATTGAAGATTTGGATA
Organism: Limulus polyphemus; assembly: GCF_000517525.1. Lineage (NCBI taxonomy): Eukaryota > Metazoa > Arthropoda > Merostomata > Xiphosura > Limulidae > Limulus > Limulus polyphemus. The sequence continues at coordinate 430,196 of NW_013666131.1, forward strand.
AGAAATTTCGTTTTTATTTTAAGTGTTGTAGCCTTGCATGTTACATGAGCAAAAATAGCAGTCAATATCTGTGGCTTTTAGGCTCACGCCAGACCATTGGAATTCTAAAAGGCAAAGACTCTTTCTTACCTTTAGTCCATTGTCTCAACTCTTCGGCACAAATTGTGCAAACTTTGTGCGGAGCCCATGATTTGTCTTGGTCCCCAAGTTTTATTCCAAAGTACGTGTAATACGCTTTTTTTGACGAATTCTTTACAACAGGTTTACTGTAAATATAACAGAATATGTTTGGGTCATTTACACAATCTCTTCATGTCACAGCGACGAATAAGTAATATTGAAAATAAAATAATTATGTCAAAGTGCACACACAAACAAATACTGTCCAGAAATGACATGTCATGCGGCCTGTCAATTGTTTATATACTAGCGGTGTATTTAACATGGGTTCTAGAACGATCGATAAGATTCACACGTCGCGATTGGTCTAGAGAAATCTATAGCCAGTGGTTGTCAACATTTAAGCATAACAAACTGTGATCAGATTTTAATGAAACTGTATAAGTACATATGACGTTTTGTGAAAAATATGTACGTGATAGAGATAAAAGAATATCATTTTCGGATTCAGCGTACAGGAATTACAGTAGAACAAAGGAATAAATTCATCTCAGGCCTGTGTAATTGAAACTTAACAATAGTAATGAAAGTATTCTAATGAAACTTTTTATACTGTAGATTAATGATTTGAAACAAGTTCATTTTAACAAAGTATAGCTATACAACATCTTTTTATGTTTTATTGAAAACAGCAAAACAACAAAAACAAACTGATGAAGTTACAGCAAAGCACCTGACGGATTAAATAAGTTTAAAGGCTGGAGCTTAAGCATAATAATCCTAGTGTAGAGAAAAATATTTTTGCTTAAATACCGTCATGTTCTGTGTAGCTTGCAAGTAGAAGAATTTGTGTTTTTGAGGTCGTTGCTCTTTGGATCCAGAATGTCCATTAATTTGGTGTTTTAGAAACGTAAGAGAATAACCTTTTTCGCTTATATTAGCATGAATATCGCCAAATGATCTTTAGAAAGCAGATTGCATTCGACTGATAATGTGTTTCAACTTCGAGAGGGATCTCTTATATGTCAATTTGGAAATTGATATACTTAATAAAAACATGTAGACAAGAAACAATGATGCATAAGCCTGGTTATAAGTATCGTACTTTAGAAGGACTGGATAACAGCATTGATTTTACTTCTCGCAACCATTACACACACACCAGGATCCAACTGCGTTTGACTTCGTAGAGTTTATTGCATTGTTAGTCATCATTAATATCACCAACACCTGTTGTCATGACCAAAAGCCTCTTGGTGGCAATCTCGTATTAAAGTAGATGGTAGCAGTGCATCAAAAACGTTGTTATTACAACTTGAAGCGTATTTATTTGTTGATCTTTGACTAAGAGGTTGGACCAAAATTACAAAGAAACCGATTAGTAAGATGGTATTGCAAGTGAGACAATTCTTTACAATGGGTGGACGCATTGACTAAATGTTTAGTAATATTTGCTCCTGCAGTAAGGTTATTGATGAAGCTGAATTGTTTAGTGAAGCTAACCAGTGCTACACAATTAGTAATTAGACTTCACACTCAAACTTTCCTTCAGAAAAAGAAAGTTTCTTGCAAAATCAGCAAGTCCTGTTATTATACTGGTAGTAACGGAAGATCAGAGTAATATGTTTCAAATATTGTGCATTTCTTCTTTTGCTGCTTTATTAGGTACATACTTTTATTCACGCGTATTCTCTCAATATTTTTTAAAACTTTATTCTTACAATGGATCATATAGCCTGAACACAGCCATTTAAAAAAAGTCATTGAAGTCTTGCTCAGGACATTGTTTTGTTTGTTTGTTTTAGAGCAAAGCCACTGCGGATAATCGACCCCCGGACTTTAGCGTTGCAAGTCCGTAGGCTTACCGCTGTCTCACCGGTAGACTGCTCAATATGCATTAGCGGGAAGATAAAAACCTGGTTGAGTTATTAATATTTCTTTCGTTAGAAAATCTTATTTTATCCATTTATTTTTGTTGAAGTTTTTATACAAATATTGTAACATTGTTAGTGGGCTAAAAATTATTTCTACTCTTTCAAGCAATGTTTGTACTGTGTTGAGTATCGCACCGGGTAAGAGGTTATTTTAAGAAAGTCACATAGAGCAGCGTTATTTCTGGATTCTTGTGATAAATGTTGTGTGTCTTTTGCTTTAGCCATGATCAGAGGACTGTGCTTCATCCTTCTCAATGCTGGAATACTGCTAAATTTATACAGTGGCAAATTTGTAGAAATGTTAGTTTAAATAAAGTACAGACAAAATATCCACAGAAAATGAATAGAGAGATATTTTGCAAAATATTTTGTAGCATTATTTTATAATAATACTTAAGCATTAAGAAAAACTTTGTTTAATAAGATGTATGGATGTGAGATTTTATATTATTCACAACTTTTTTCCGGTTTATTTTTGATCCAAAGTGAGTCTTTAGCCAAAGTAGGCCAGCTTATGATGGTTCATATGAGCCAAAGAGCTGTTTATTCTTATTTCAAGACACACACAGTGTATATATATTAAATAGTTTTTATTTCAATATACTGTTGTGTGAGTTTATTTTTACATCGCTTGTCATTAGACCCACCACCCCGAGAAAAAAAAATTACCACCCAATCAAACACTATCTTTTGGATTTAAATTTAAATTTAAAGTTTAAATTTCGCGCAAACTATTCAAGGCCTGTCTTCACAAGCCATCTCTAGTTTTGAACAGACAGAGACTAGAGAGAAGGCAACTAGTCAACCCCACTCACCTCCATCTCGTAGGTTACTCTTTACCAATTAATTGTGGAATTTACCGTCACATTGTAATGCCCTCACTACTGAACTGGCGAACATTTTCGGGAAAGTGTTTCGATCCCGAGACCCACAAATTACGAGTCGAACGCCCTAACCACCAAGCCATACCAGGCCTTGGGTGAATACGTAATTCATATCCACAATAACATTTTTTTTCAATATTATTGATCATTTTATGACTAGATTACCATCTTATACATTATTCAATTTTGCTTGATATCAGCCCCCACCCCCCAACAAATTTTCTTAATAGCAGAGCCATGGTGCAGCTGATTTATCAGGCAGATACAGTATTGGACATAATGTTTACATACCGTTCTATATTGATGTTATTGCCTAAATGCATGGAGTAGTTATTAAGTAGTAACAGAGACGGTAGCATTCGGTCGGACAAACATGTACGAGTTGTTATTCTGGTTTGTATAAGTTCTTTTGAGCATTTGTTCGTCAAAACATACGTACAAACTTGTTTTGTTTAAAAGGGTGTGCTTTTGTAATAATCTTTGTTGAAATAGATCAACACCTTGTTCAGACAATTTATCTGTACTTGGTGTGGAGTCATGTCTCGTCACGTGCAAGAAGTTATAGGGCGTTAAATTGTTCGACTGTCCAAAAATGGTATGAAGCAAACGGGTATTACCAGAACAATAGGGCACCCCCAGTGTAATGTATCCAGAATCCTGAAATGTCATTGAACTACACTACAGGAACCGTTATTCCAGGAAAGTGTACTGGTAGGCGCCGAAAAACTACTGTCCTAGTCGAAGAAGTCTTGTAACACCTTACGAAAGCAATGGCATGAACACATCCATTCCAGGCCATCCAGAATCAAAAGGACAATGATGAAAGTTGAAAAATAAGCGTGGACTGCCTTTAAAGATGTTATTGACATATTTTTAGGAAACAACAAGGACACAAATTATGAAAATATTGTCAATAACATGCTCGATAAATTCAAAGAGTTGGGTTGTAATATGAGATTTAAAGTTCATTTCTTACATTCACATACTGACTATTTCCCTGAATATCTTGGTGCTGTCAGCAAAGAACAAGGGAAAAGGTTTCATCAAGACATCAGAGAAATGAAGAGGAGGTATCAGGGAAGGTGAAACATCAACATGATGGCTGATTACTGCTGGTCTTTGAAATGAGATGCTCCAGATGCAATACATAAAAGAAATACTACAACATGTAGTTTTGAGACAAAAAGATGTAGATTTCACATAAAAATCAGGATGCATATTCATTTAACGTCAATGTTCTTCCCTTTTCTTCAGTTTGTTTGTATTTTTGATGAAAAAAAAATAATAAAAAATGTTCATTGTGGTAAATGAAATAATAATTTTTATCTATATAAGAGTTTTTCTTCCCAATTTGTAAAAAATACTTGCATGATAGAAAAAAAATGAATATTATTTTCAAAATCAGTGTAGCTGAATTATAGAAAATCTGTTATTAAAACCAAAACAAATTTTATAAATTTTAAATTTGCAGACCTATGTTATCATAGAAACAATATCATTAAAAAGAAAAAAAATTTATGACAAATTTCAGCATTATCATAAAATTGTAGAACAGAAACCACAAATAATTTAAATTGTAAAACAACAACAGAGTAAAGGATAAAACAAACTTCAACATTCTCACAGAAACAAAGAACAAGGAGTCCAGCAAACTTCAATATTATCATAAAACTAGGGATTTAAAGCAACAGAACACTTGAACAAAACAATATAAACTTCAACACTGACATAAGAACAGAAATAATCATATTTTAGTGTTAACCTACCCGCTTCCTTTGTGCTGATATCCTGGCTGCAGGTAACTGAATAAACAGGGCTATTAGCTTATGCTTAAGCCATTTTACGTGTCTAAAAAACTTCAAGTTCACTATTTTACTCAAGTAAATGCCTTTATTAAACAAAAAGATGCAAGTTTTATGATAATTATATACAGATTTCTTAACTCTCACTAAAAACTCACAAATTCATATTTTCTCTTTACATAGAAGCTTAATAATTGGTTTCTCAAACTATGCATAACTCAAAAGTTATTTTAAAATAAGATAATGAAAAACTGTCTTGTTTGTCCACTAGTACAGAAAATGTAATGACAGGTATAGAAGATATAATTCAAACACTTTTCTTACTACAACATAATGATCTTGGAAATTTATCAAATTGGTTGGTGTAATAATACATTTCTTACCCAAAAATGTAAAAATCAACTAAATTACATGATCTAACAGGAAAATTTCTTACCTAATATATAGAAATTTTCATAAAACCAAATGGTGTGACAATATAATGAACATACTAGTAAAACTCTACATTTGAATATCAGAAATATTTACTAATTCTAACATAATAAACCTTGATACCTAAATATTTCATTCAAAGATAAAAAATTGAAAAATAGATGTCTTATCAATAAGCATTTTTGTTTTACAAGGCAGAGAAAAATTTATGAGGTTGGAAAAATTAAACCATATACAATTTTCTTTACCCCCAAGTTACAAAACTTCTAAAACTATAGCTGTTTTAAGATAGCTTTTCAAATCTGACAGTTAAAAAAACATTTATTAATGCCAAGATACAAAAACTATTCCAGTCTTTATCTCCACCCTGAGATGTAGTGGAAGGATTACAGATAATTTTTATAATAGTTACAAACACAACCAGGGGTAGCAATGGGGTTCTCTCTTGCTGCAAGCAGGTCAAAGTGTGCATGTCACGACTTTTTAGAGTTACATACACAACTTAATTAAACTACTTCAGTTATATTACGGTATATGAATACAATTGGCAATAAAACATAGTTGGTATATCAAATGTTAATATTATATAAGTTTTAAGTTATTAATTTTATAAGGAAATATTTAAAAAGTTAACATTTTCTGACACTGAAAATGTATTTCCAGTTGGTTCTTACCTCTTACCACCCAAAGCTATCTCGACCTTGATTTGCCCTCTAAGTATTGCTAAAATTTTGAACAGCACACTAGTCTTTTATACCCCTTTATTTGTTGTGTCATTGCAGCAACATGTGTTGATCATGTGACTACCCTTCACCAATCATTCTGCACCACCTATACTAGCACAGGTAGCTCCTTCTAACCATTGCAGCACAATCCTCATATTTCAAAATTTTAGCAATACTTAGAGGGCAAATCAAGGTCGAGATAGCTTTGGGTGAAAGATGGTAGAACTGTTTTGGAAAAATTCCTCAATCCTTCCTAGCATGAGAATTGTGACATTTGCTCTCTAAGTCTTCCCTCTTGTCTAATTTATTTACCATCCCTCTGAGAAGTACAGAATTTAGCGTAAGTTACTTATTATAATATAGTTATTACTCAGGCAAAGCATAGTTTTTATAGCCTTAAATCTTATTTGTTTACAGAGCCATAAAATAGAAATTCAGACCCACTTGTCATACCCACCTGTCACATCCTCTCTTTCACAGATTGCCAATATTTCTCTCTAACATTTAATATTATTTATAATAAATAGAAAGCCAGAGTTTTAATCTATCAAATGATGTATCACATTAAACTGTTTTCTGCACAGAGGATTGTCTACTTTGCCTCCAGTTCAAACATTATTCCCACAGGAAACACATCAATGAGATTAACTGAATCTTCAAAGGCTCTTATCACATAGTTAGAAAGTCAGACAAATTACGTTGTCTTTCAAAATTTGTAGTGCATGCTGGATGGATTTAGACATTTTTAAACCACAAACATGAAACATGAGTTAAAATGTTCTCTTATTTGGAGTGTAACGGTCGTTTTATCTAACTTAATTATGAAAACAGAAAAATTATGATAGTTATAGGACACTGTCTGCTTTTTACATGTTATTATTTTGTATTCTTAGTACATTATTTAATTAAATAAAAATTATTTACTGTAGTAATACCATTAGCATACAAAAGTAGGGTTAACTTTCATCAATAGTCAACAACAACAAAAAAGAAGACCCACGTAAGTACAATATTTCTTGTTTTTCATGTGCATTCTTTATTTATCATTATAAAAGTAATTAAAATGTAAAAATTAGAAACTTATTAGGTTAGATTAGATAAGAAAAAGAAAAAATAATAATAATAAATTTTCACTAGGTATGCTTCTGAATAGCTTGTGTGTTATGTCATTCGATATGGTAATGTGAGCTACATGTTCACCAAGTGATTTACAACTTGTATAGTGGTATTATTAGTTAGACACAGTTCAAAGAGCAATAAAATTTAAGTAGAAACAGATGTATACTGTTACGAGGTTTAAGCTATTTTGGGATAAATAAATGTAGTTTCTTGTTACAATTTCAAGTCATTCTACAAATAAAAAATGGTCATTTAGACTTTTTTCATATTTTTTTATTGTGGTTACGAGGTTCTTCAACTTTACTAACTCTGTATAGAGTTAAGGTAGAGAGAAAATATTAAAAATAGATAAAATATGAAACTTTACTAGAAATAAATGTTTTAAATTTATTTAGGAAGTTTTAGAGATTACGCAAATGAAATTTGACAATTTTCAGATGAAGAAAGTATTTTTAATCTCAGCATGTAAATCACCTTGTACTTGGAGCAGTCAACATTTTGACTCCAAATATTCATGAAGAAATTTTTCATAGAAATACTTCATTAAATATTATGATTTTTTGTCTACAAAAAACTTATAATGTTTACTAAAAGTTTGCAAAATTTTATGAAGATACACAAAACATATTAGAAGTTATAGTGCAGAAACTCTAAAGGTCAGTTTGGGATTATGAACTCAGCTGAATCAACCAAACCTGTAGCAATAGAGTTAATAGGAGACACATTTCTTTTTGCAACAAAAATAGTCTCCCCTCAATAAAGAGCTTAATAACAGTTTCATTTTCAATTTCATTCAAAGCTACACAAGAGCTATCCGCACACAGCCATACTTAGCTTTGAACTGATAGATGATTATGCAATAGGCATGTTTCATATTTTACCAAATGGAAATTAATAGAATAGAAAACTTAAAAAGAAGTATTAAGATAAAATAAATCTACTGCTTCAAATAAGGCTTACTTTTTTCTTTAGTTTTAGCCTACCCTAAAATTACTGATGAGGAGTGGTATTTCCAGAGAAAACAGTCTAAAGTAAGGCAAAACAAAACATAAATAATGTTTTTTTCCAGTAAATATTAATGAAGATACATCACAAAACCAACAGACATATTGCTTACCCCAAGATATTGAGATGTTAGCAGCTTCTCTCCAACCAATTCTCCAATCTCTCCTACAACAGAATCATCTTTATCAATTTCTGGTTCTATTTCTGCCTCATCCTGTGAAAAACATTAAATATTTGATACATTAATTCCTCCAACCTTTCCTAAGACACAATTATCAATTTTTAATTATATTGTTTCTTCCACCTAGAATAAAATCAACAACTGATACATCAATTACCAAAACTTTCGAATAACAGTATTATGTATATCATTTTTTCTTTCATCATGGATAGAAATCAAACACTATAATCATGATTTCCTCATCCATTCTTACAACAGAACAATTATTTGATTTACTTCATCAGGGACAAAGAATCAAACAATACATACTACAATCTTACACCTTTTCTGTGTTAAACAGTCATCTTTATGAATTTCTGCTTTTCCCTAAATAATAAAAATTAAATACCCCAATTCATCACTCCATCATACAACAGAATAATCTTCATCAATGTCTGCTTTAATTTCTTTTTGATTTTATGAAAAAAATCAAATATTAAGTTTCTTACAAACACTGCAAACTCTTTATGTTCAAAGAAATAATCCACAAAAAGACAGGAAACAATCTAAAATATTTGTGTTAATAATTACAGCCTTTTGAATTCAACTGATCACAATATAAACAACTATTAAGTTCCAAAAATCAATGTATCTATTAAACATAAACAACTTCCATACTTTTCTGATAATTATACATATAACACTTAAGACATTAGTTTTAATTTTTTACTGTAAACTTTCCAAAAGATACAAATTAAACTTACCAATAAAAGATAATAATACATTACCTCATCATCATCAGATTCTCCATCACTAGCACTTCCTTCTTTGTTGTCATCTATATACAGAAATAGGAATAATTACCAAACAGGTCTTTAACATTTATGGGTTTATCCAGGAATTTCTCAGTATAATTAAAAATGTTATCTCTATTCAGAATTAGCACTATAGAAGGTTATAATGAATTAGATAGAATGACCTAACATTTTTTCACAGCATATATTTAGCAGAGATATCTTACCTGTGCTGAATTTCTTCAACACATATTCTATCTGCCTCTGAGCATCATTTGAGCTTTCATTCATTAGCTGTTCAAGTGTAGCTTCCAATTTCTGTTGAACACAACAAAAATAAAAGCATGCATTTTTATAAAATTAAATCCAACAAAAGGAGTAAGATCAGTTTTGAAAATACTGTAAACATATGTATAGTAAATTAAAGATGATAATGACATTCTTTGCAACAAAATATTAAGCAGGAGTAAAAAAAGTCTTTGTCTAAAATACAAAAATGAAATAATTCTTTGATAAACTGTTTAGGCAGAGTATTCATGGTGAAACTTTGTGGAATGGATGGCAACTGCCTATTGTAGAGACAAAAGTGTAGAGGACTACGTTTTGAAAGTTTTCCACCTATCATCATCAGGTCAGTCTTTAAAGTATTCTGGTGGATTGTGGAGAGTGTGTTATGATTGTTTGGTTTATCCATGTTTCTGATTGGAGGAGAGATTTCCTGTAGATTCAACCAATGGTAGCCACAGGTTACTCACCTCTAAATCTGGAATCTCTGTTTAATGAAGGTTTAATTGTGTTAATACAAAATGATTCTTTAATTTTTCTTTTCTCCCAATATTTGTCTGTGTCAATGATTCTACTTTTTTCCCAGTATATTTTGTGTCCAGTTGACATGGAGGTTCTGCAATGGCTGAATTTTGTGTTTTCATGAGTCTTGTACTGTCTTTTTGTTCTTTTATTCTTGTTGCAAGTTTTTTCCATTTCTCCAATGTATATTTTGTTGCAGGAACACAGAATTTTATAAATGATGTTTTTGTGTTTCTAATTAGTAGGTTGCTGTTTGTTTTTTACAAAAATGGACCTAATGTCTTGTAACATTTCCACCGGACTTGTATGTTGAATTTCTTGGCTATGCATTTGAATTTTTCACTGCAATTTTGCAGGTAGGGGAGGTAAATGGTAGTAGTGGTAGTGTTTTTCTGATCTTTTCTTTCTGTTGTGGTCTCTCTCAGGGAGTTTTTGATGAAGAAGGAGGTGTAACCATTCTGTTTAAAACCCTCTACAATCTTTTGGCATTCTGTTTCGATGGACAACATCTTCATTATTTGACCCCATTTTCGTGAAAACTTACCAGCCTTCTTAGAACATCTTAATTCCATAGACTAAAGAATCCACTTCACCATGGAAATAGAGGAACAAAACAGCCTACCTTTCTTGACATACTCATCAGCAGACAAGAGAGAAAAATCACCACAACTGCTTACAGA
>NW_013666131.1:441657-449637 GCF_000517525.1 Limulus polyphemus
GTTTCGCTAGATAGTAGATAGGGACAGTGGGAATCTCGTTAGACATCTAAGCTGTCCCAACCACTAAAGTTTCAAATAAAATAAAATACTCAGGTATTTATGATAAATTAACTGCATCCACCATACCAGTCTGTAAGGCCAACCATCCTGTTAGAAAAATGCAGCTGTCTTAGCTGAAGATGAATCCTACCTTGCCAAAGTTTGTATATGTTTCCTAGTCCTACCATTATCATCGTTAAGTAAAAAAAATAGTGATGTATCAACACTGTCAGTTCCCTTACCAATTGAAAAACCTCCAATCAAATCCCCTCTAATTCGTTTTTTCAAAAGAAAACGATTTCAGAGATCTTAACCTGTTCTCGTAAGACAATCTTTCCATCCCAGGTATAATCCTAGTAGCCCTTTTCAGAATCCAATTTAATGTCCTTCCTGCAATAAGACACCCAAAACTGAGCACAGTACTCCAAATGTGGCCTAACCAATGATCTGTACAGCGAAATATAATCTCTTTTGATTTGTATTTAATATTTATGTAGAAACAACCTAAAATCCTACTTGTCTTGCCACTAACAACAGTACGCTGTTTGTATGGCTTAAGAGATTGAACAACAAGACCCCTTTTCTTTCATAACACTGTTATATACAATTATACTCATAATTAAAATTATGATACAAAGTTTCTACTACTACTGTGTTGTGAACTGGCAATATCTAGTAGTATTACATCAGATATCATTGTGTGGGCCTTTACTTTTTTCTTGGTTACGTTAATGATACTAGTTGGTGCAAATAGTTTAAATTCTTTAGTAAAGCAGCAGCTTTCTCCTCACAGTTAGCAATACTGAAGACTTTAATATCATCAGCAGACTTAAGACCATTCCATAGTCTGTTATTGATTTAAATAAATAAGAAAAAGCAAAGGCCCTAAAACTGAGCTCTAATGTACCCCACTTGTGATATTAATCCAGTTAGACTGAATTACATTTATAAAACTCTTTCTTCTATCCAACCACTTTTCTATTTAAGGATCCATATTATCTTCTACACCTGTAGAGATCATTAACAAGACTTTCATGTGGCATCTTGTCAAATGCTTTCTCAAAACTCGGATACATCCTCATCTATGTAAGCAGTAACGTCTTCAAAGAATGTTAAAAATTAGTAAGGCTGGATTGCAAAACCAAGTTGACTATCCGACAAAATTTTAAATTTTGTTAAAGGACTTTGCAAAGCATCTTTTATGAGACATTCAAAAACTTTTCCTACTGCTGATGTAAACCTATAATAATTACTTGAAAATTTGTTATCACTTCCTTTGAAAAGAGAAGTAACAACTTCCAATATTCTGGCATCTGCCGACTATTCAAGGACTTACAAAAAACTGTAGTAAGTGACTCAAATAGCCAATCCTTAACCCCCTTAGAAGCCTGGGCAAATATTATCTGGCTCAGGAACTTTATCATTCTCTAAACTTCCCAATTCTTTCTTAACAAGCTCATAATTAATGTGATCATATTGTTCAATCACATTTTCATCTAGCAAGTGTTCATGGTGAAGAATATTGCTTGAATCTTCATTAATAAAAACTGAATAAAAAAGTACAATTTAGTATCTCAGCCATCTCATAATCATCATAAATGAATCTTCCTTCATCATCCCTCAAAGGCCCTATGGCCATCCTAACTAAAGAAATCCTTTCTCCTAATTTTACATTTTCAATCAACTTTTCTTCCTATGCCCTTTTCAATTTTTTAATGTTCTTTTTTACCATCTCTCTCGATTTTTTATAGTTCTCTAAGTCTCCCTTCATAGATAGCAACCCATACAATGTTATGAATGAAATAAAAAACCTTGGCATATTGTTAATAAGTGACTAACAGTCAGAGCAGTGCTTTGTTGCTAGTAGTAAAGCTAAAGTAATTTTAGGGTATATTTATGAACATATTGCTTACAAAAGTCAAAAAGAGGTAATTATCTCTATACAAATCACTAGTTACATCTCACTTTGAATAATGTGTTTAGGTTTGGTTTCTTTATTTAAGAAAGGATATTGATTTATCTGTGTTGGATATACAAGACTGTTTAGTGTAAGAGTTATTATTTAGTTCATTTAGTGATCTAATATTTAATTATTATCTAGTTTTTATGCCAAGCATGTTAAAGTTAATTATTTTAAAGGCGATAGTTATAATAAATTTCGTTACGTAACTCGGTAAGAGTCATATGTTGTATGTGTAGTTCAATTGTTGTAATATTGTTGACATCGTCTTTCTCAAACCTCTTAAGTTTTTTTCGCTATGTGAGTGTTGTTAGATCATAGCGTATCGTATCGTAGTTTGTCAAAAGTTCTGGGCCTCAGTTAGTATAAAAAGAAGTCAAGTGAAGTTCAGTCAGAAAAAAAGTTATAAAACGTGAACTTAGCGGTGTGAGAGTGATTAGTCTTAACGGGTGATATCTTAACATGAGTTTCACAGTTTAACAGAGATAAGGCGAATAATTTGTCTTGTCAAAGGGTGCTCTAAAGTAATTGAATCTTCCAGTGTATAATTTGACGAAAAGGAGACAGTTACTTAAAATTCAGGATACAACTATGGTAACACACAGGGTAACGTAAGTTAATTATACACTGATAATACTGTGATAAAAGTAGAGAAAAATAATCCATCTTGTTACTTGGATTCTGAAGTAATTGAATCAGCCTGTGAGGACTTTTGACAAGAAAAGGTACTTTTTCAGCATTTTAGATAAAACTGTGAGTTCATATAGTGTAAATAATTTTTGTACATACATTTCACTTGTTTTGAATACATATTATTTTAAAACAAATGGATTGTGTGCTGTCCATTACCCATTCAAGCCATCTCCAAACATCATTAGTCTCAAAGTGGGTTCCTCGTCATCGAATAGCGCTCAGTTTTTAGGTTTGAGTATTTTAATTGACTACAACTCTTAGGCGCTGACATCAAAACTTCTGTGAAAATGTCATTGAGAACAAATGAGATAGGCGATTTCATAGGAAGGTCACTGGTTTGTACATGAAATTTATTTTGAAATTGAATGTAGATGGAGTTAGTGAGGAAGGTCAGAAGTTCTAACTTTTTCTGTGTTATGACAAGGTGAGTTTAAGGAAGTAAATGCTAAACTCTTGAAAATGCAAGAGACTTGGAGAGTATACATCTCAGTAGAAATGAGGACTTTTGTATTCACATTTATGGCAAAGTTATTAAGGTTCTGCCATCATTCCTGATTTTAAATTTCTGACCAGAGGTAAAGCAGCATGATCCCTACTACCCGCTGTTCATACCAAGGGATTGACTCACTCTTATTGTGCACACACAACTTCTAATACAGGGAATATTTTGTGGTATCACATGGATTCAAACCTATCTTATTAGCTCTGAAATCCAGAACTCATCCACAGGGCCAACCTACACCCAGGACTTTTGTCACCTTGCCAGTACAGCCTATCCTTTGATTGCTGATGAATAGTTTTTACCTGTTACAAATAACAAAAAATTAATTAGTTCACCATATAAACTGAAATATGTTACTTTGGCTAAAATTATATGAGTAAGAATGCATTAAGTAAGTTTACAGTATTGGTAGCATGTGTATAGAAGAGAAACTGACAAATGGTAAAATAATAAATATACAACATTAAAATCAATATACAATTAAAATCATTTCAAAATCTTATGAAATTGTGTATTGATTTTAATGATGTGTATATATATATTATTATAACTTATACAAGTGTGATATATATATATATATACATAAAATGATAAATGGAATCTTGAATTGAGTTACATTAGTTACCCAAATTATGAATGACTTATGATTGAATAAGGTCAGGAATAATCATACATCACACAATAATTTGGGGTAAAGGTAGCAAAGGTGGATATCGTTGTTGACTTTTGGCAAGCACTGAACAGACTTGAATCCACACAACTAATGTTTAGCATACAGGATTAAGTGTTTTCATTGATATGTATATAACTATATTTTTTGATGTAATGTAAGAGCTAGATAAATGTACATAGCCTCATAAAACTCAGTTTGTTTGAATTACAGGGTAAAAAGTTTTTTCTAAGAATTTGTTATTCTGAATCCCCATGGCCCCCATAGGGATTTACATAAACCAATTCCATTTCAAAATACTGGTGCATATTTTTCTTGCAATATCTGCTCTTGCTTCGTGATTTTTTTACAAAAATATACAAATACTTTTCAGGTTGAGAATGATCAAAATAAGGTACTGGTATCCTTGTGTTGATGGAAGTAAGCACTCTGGCCAAAGAGGTCAAGTTCCACGTTTTGTGGTAGACCCATACTGTCATTCACCAATTAAGTTGCAGGATATCTCAGGATCACAGTATTAAGCTATTATCTGTATTTAATGTTCATCTTTCTTAGAACCTAGTTTTCATTATTTATGTCTTATTGGCCAACACCAAAGTTTGAACCAAATATTTGTATGAATTATACTAGGGCATGAAGGCCTTTGTATTTTCTTCAGGGAATTGTAGCCAATCAAAAACAAGGTGTTAATAATCCGTGTTAAGGAAGCTGGAGGCAAAAATCTATATGTATTAAGTTTTGTGTCAATTTTTAATTTATATCTCTAATTTAAATGAAAGCATAGTTTACAATTGATTGATGCTGTAGTTTGTATTTTTTTCTGCAACATGAGTTACATAATGATGTATAATGTATGTAATATACATCTTAACTGGATTATAATCATTGATATGAAACACCCACGTGAATGAGTACTTACAAGTCAAAATTGCAGTAATCAAAACTATCAGAACCATATGAAGATATTCAAAATTATATAATACTGGCTATATATAAAAGAGTATCATTGTTTATAGAGGGGGCAGTGTATACATTTCACTGTTCAGGTTATTAATTTTTAATCTTGCAATTCACATTCTATTTAGATAGGATTTCATGATTCATACATTTTTTTCACAATTCAAGCTGAATAACAATGGAATTATTTAAACTACACATTAAAACCACCATTTCACAATTTTACACAAAATACTCTCCCCCTCTCCACATTATGATATGTACAAAAGCTGTTGTGTGTGTGATGATAAATTGTCATTTTAAATTTATCTTCATCTGACATAGCATCATGATAAGGGCAAACTGGGTGGAATTTCGCAGACAATCTTTCTCTAATGTCTTTCTCAAAATGCATAATACTGTCCAAAGCATATTTCTTTTCTATAAGATTGGCAACACACATAATACAAAATCTATATTTCAGTGAAATATTTAAAAATGAATGTGTCTCAGTACTCAAATGCAATATATCTGATCTGAGTTATGCCAGAATTTATCTATGTACCTATGGTTTTTGCAATAATCATCTTTATATGTTATGCATGTTGTAACCCTTGTATTTGGATTTGCCAGTAATGACAAATGTATGGTAATTCAAGGGATTATAATTAACATGCTGAATCTGCTAGAGGTGAAGGAATGGCATAGTAAGTAATCGATCTCTTTTAGTGTTAAGGGATACGAAATACCATGCTGAACCTGATAGTTGTGCAGGAGTATCATAGTAAACAATCTGTCTCTTGCAGTTCCAAGGTTAATATAGAGCTCCAGCTTTATATTCAGTTTTATCCCAATTAAATACCCTTTTCAACCTTATCTTCATCCATGATTACAAAGCAGTTATAAAAACTCAATAATACTAAACATCTGTGGTCTTTCCCTGAGATTTAATTCACATATGCATTTATGGCTAAGTTTGGTGCATGCATATCTATTAAGGTTTGACCTCCAGTCAAAACTATTAAGTCTCGTTTTTTGCACAGAAATTATGCTTTAATCCTGTCATTATCATTATATAATTGATTGTTGATGAAATTTAGCAAAATTCTTAAAATACTTACAAAACTGATCTAGTGACATTTAGCGATACACATATTGATTATTAGTATTGTTGCGTCAGCAAGGTCACATGACTAGAATCACGCCACTTCTTTCTTGAACCTTCCTAGATTGGGGGGTAGACTGGTATATATATGAGGGTGACAACGTGACGGGACAATATGTAGGTAGTGAGTAATTGATCTGCAGTCAGAGAGTATTGTTGAAGTTAACGTTTGTTTTAGCGCGAATGTTGAAATTAAGTGTATCATAAAGTTATATTCAGAAAGAATAAACCAGTTTTATTAAGTAAGGACTTGTGTCGCTAAAGTTTCGTCGGAACGAAGTTACGGAAAATTAATTAACAAACGGAGACGTAACAAATTGGTGTCAGAGAGTGGGATAAAAAAAAATGGAAACGAGAAGCGGCAAATCAAACTACAGCCTAGCAGACTTAATGGCAGCAATACAAGAAGAACGGGAAGAGAAATTACAACAGTTGTTAGAGGAAAAAGAAAAGAAACAAGAACAACGAGAGGAGAAATTACAACAGTTGTTGGAGGAAAAAGAAAAGAAACAAGAAGAGAGACAACAGCAGTGGCAGCTCGAACAACAAAATAAACAAGAGAGATTACAACAGCTATTGGAGGAGAAAGAAAATAAACAAGAAGAGAGACTACAACAGTGGCAACTGGAACAAGAAGTACAAACGGAAAACATTAGTAAATTTAAAAGCGAATTAGATACGTTAAAGGACGATTTATTGTCTTTTACACAAGGAGGATACATTAACCATCGACTTAATCAGCCCCCAACAATGACAAGCCCCTTCCAGACCCTGCAGCTAAACCCTAATGCAGACATATTCAGTCCCGTTAGAAGTCACATCCCAGATATGAATGTCGGTACTAGGAGTGATCCAGTACAAAGGAAGCCACAGGAATTTGATGGGAAGGCACCGTGGGAAGCACATAGAGCACAATTTGAGCTACTGGCAGAGATTAATGGATGGACAGAGGAGCAGAAAGCAGTATATCTGGCAACGAGCTTGAAGAGACAACCACTGGAAATACTTGGACAAATGTCAGCAGATGACAGGCACAACTATAGAGCACTGGTAGCGGCTCTAGAACTCAGGTACGGAACCCAAAACCAGTCAGAAGGCTACAGGGCCAGGTTCAGGACGAGAGTTCAGGGGAGAGCCTGCAAGAGCTGACTCAGGACTTGGAAAGCATGGCACACAAGGCCTACCCAACTGCACCACTCTTCAAGTTGTTGTTGAGGGATCAGTTCGTAGATGCATTGGACAGTCCCCAACTTAAGATACAAGTGAAGCAAGCACACCCCTCTACCATGCAGGATGCAATGGCCAGAGCTCTCGAATTTGATTCTTACGTTAAGTCCAGCAACAGAGGTACCCAGGTTGGTACAGTCATCTGGATTCAAGGCCAGAAAAGGTCAGCTTTCAGAGAGGTTTGAGGGACTTTGCTGGCACTGTAACAAACCTGGGCACAAGAGAGCTCAATGCTGGCAACTTGAACACAGGGGAGACGATACAGCAGTAAAGGCTGGTATCCAGAAAGGTTGTTGGAACTGTGGAAAGCACGGACATTTGAGGGGCCAGTGTAAGAAAAATACTACCAATAAGTCAGCTTCGGGAAACCAGTAGTGGTTGGTGCTAAGGGACGCCCACCAACCTCCATCGTGAAAGTCCCAACAGCTAAGTGTAAAATGGCAAGCACACATAGTATCTACGTGACAGGGAAGCTGGATTGCCAAAGGTGCAACTTTCTCATAGATTCTGCATCTCAGCAAACCCTTGTGAGCATCAAGGTGCTGGATAACAAAGAGTACCAGAAGCTGTACAGAAGCTCTGTGGTGTGAAAGGACATTCTGCAAGGTTGTGGGGACCAGTTTGGGTAACTATCGAGCTCATGGGCATAAGGGACAGACAGAAAGTATACTTGGCTGACATTGAAGACGGATGCATATTAGGATTAGACTATCTACTACCAAGGAAGTGTGTAGTTAACTTAGATAAAATGATGATTGGAAACAACAAAGTCCAGACTCCAGTAAGTG
>NW_013666131.1:450637-456159 GCF_000517525.1 Limulus polyphemus
GATGATTGAATTCCTAAAGCAAGTGTTTTGTGCCTGCTTGGGAGAAGGTGTCCATCTTAAGCCATGTGACAAAGAACTATTGGGCACAATGGGACCAGTTGAAGCTTGAAGATGGTAGTCTTGTCCGTAGATGGGAAACTGCAGATGGGTAAGCGACGACATGGCAAATAGTTATACCGAGAAAGTTACGGGAAGTTGTGCTGCGTCAGTCCCATGATAGTTTAACAGGAGGACATCTTGGAGTTAAGAAGACATTGAGTCACCTACAACAGAGATTTTACTGTATAGGTATGAGGCAAGATATAGAAGAATGGTGCAGGACTTGCAGTACATGTTGTGCTAAAAGGGGATCCAAGCATAAGAGACGTGCTCCAATGAACTTATATCAAGTTGGTGCACCAATGGAAAGAGTGGCCGTCGACATTGCTGGTCCTCTGCCCCAAACTCGTGCTGGAAACAAGTACATTTGTGTGGTGATAGATTATTTCACCAAGTAGCCTGAGGCATATGCAATACCAAATCAGGAAGCTACGACTGTAGCTTCGGCTATTAGTGATTTCTTCTCCAGATTTGGTATGCCATATGATCTGCATTCAGATCAAGGCCGTAACTTTGAATCAGCCGTGTTCCAAGAATGCAGCAAGTTGTTTGGCATCCGAAAGACCAGGACAACGCCACTTCACACACAGTTTGATGGGATGGTAGAAAAGTACAACTGGACACTGGGACAGGAATTGGCAAAGTTTTGTAATAGCCACCAAAATGACTGGGATGTCTTACTCCCTCCACTGTTGATGGCCTATAGGACAGCAAAGCATGAAACCACTGGGTAGACTCCAGCAAAGTTGATGTTTGGTCGGGAACTTCGGTTGCCAGTGGATCTGTTAACAGGACGCCCACCTTATGAAGAGTTGCCTGAGAATGTGTCAGAGTTTGTGAAAGTGTTATTGGAAAGGATGGATGATATTCACCATCAAGTGCATTCAAACTTGAAAACGTCTGCTGATTCGATGAAATTAACTTATGATAAGAGATCTACTGAAGTCAGCTTAGTACCAAGAGACAAGGTATGGTTGTATAATCCCAGGAAGACCAAAGGGAAGTATCCTAAGTTGTCTTAGACGTGACTTTCCAGATAAAATGTGGTCGGCGAGGTAAGCCAAAAGTGGTGCATGCCAACAGGTTTTGGCATTATCACAGTTCAGGACATTTCAGTTGGGATGAAGTGGACAATAGAACAAATGACGCTGTTGAAGACGTGCCACCTGAAAAAGCCACCGTCGAAGAAGAAGCTCTACTCAGTTTTGAGAAGGGAAATGGTGAAGCTCTTGATGAAGTTACTACCACTGATGTGACTATTACCGACGATAAGACAATTCCTGATGAAGCAGATGAACCCCATATGAAGCAGAAGCCAACGAGACGGAGACCAGTACGGAAGAAGATACGTCCCGTAAAATTGAGACTTTGTTGATGTGTAATTTTGTGTTTGTAATTCTGTACATTTAATTAAGTTATTGTTAATTGTTATTGGTCTATTGTAAGTGGCTATTGTTCGGGACGAACAATGCTAAGGAGGGGCAGTGTTGCGTCAGCGAGGTCACGTGACTGGTATCACGCCACTTCTTTCTTGAACCTTCCTAGATTGTGGGTAGTCTGGTATATATAAGATGGTGACAACGTGACAGGACAATGTGTAGGAAGTGAGTAATTGATCTGCAGTCAGAGAGTATTGTTGGAGTTAACGTTCATTATAGCGTTTGTTTTAGCGCGAATGTTGAAATTAAGTGTATCGTAAAGTTATATTCAGAAAGAATAAACCAGTTTCATTAAGTAAGGATTTGTGTCGCTAAAGTTTCGTCGGAACGAAGTTACGGAAAATGAATTAACAAACGGAGACGTAACAGTATTCATATTACCTTTGTGTCCCAATGAATTTCACTTTGCATGCATTCACTATCAGGATACCAACAGCCGTGCTTTTTAATGTTAGATCCTTGGGAGACATGGTTTTGTAAAAATTCATTGTCTGCTCTTAAAAAGTCATCTAAATGACTTTACCGCCAGTGTGTTATGTGCGAAGAGTGTGGAAAGGAAATTGATTTGGACTATAAAGACAATCATGTGAAAAAAAATTCACAAAAGCAAGAAAGTAAAATTTGGTCCAGTGGTTGATGCAAATTAATCACAACTTAGTAGCTTCTTCATTGGGAGCGAGAAGCGTCAAAATCTGGAACATGCTGAGAAATGAGCAACTGGAAGCATCGACAGTGTTTCTGTGAATCCTTGTGTATAAAAAAGTCAATCAGAAGAAATTGTTCAATCAGGAGAACCAAAAATAGGATTAGAGGAAATTGCCAATTCTGAGCGCAGTGTGAGTGATTCAGACTTTGCTATGGAAAATACTACCCTGGAAGTACAGCTTGTTGTGGCTGAGACTGACATTGACTTCATTGTCATATCAGTCTCAACCATAGATCAGACTGTTTCCGATATTTCGCATGTGGCGAATGACATCGTAAATGATTTGTTCATTGTAATGCCTGATTCTGTGATGATAACGAGAGTAATGAACATCTCTTAGCTGTGGCACAGGAGTCAACAGAAGACTCTGCTCCCATCCAGTCATCGACTGTCTCCTGAAACACACTGAAGCAACCAATTCTAATGGAATATAACCCAAATAGTTTGGAAGAGAACCCTCTTACTGGAATTCAATCCCCAGTTGTATAAAACACACTTCTGGACTAGCTTTGATGTGGGGAAACATCTCTGTGTGTGCTTTCCCTGCAGGAAGTTCATGGGGATAGCTTATAATACGTTAAAAATTGGAAAAAAAGAGTCACAGACTAAAAAACCATTCGAGAAGCATTAATCATAAGCTGAAGCCCCAATTTTGTGATGTAAAAAATTAAGGTTATATAGGTATAGTGCATTTGCTTATGGTATGTAATGTTTTAGATGTTTTGGATTTTATGTGAACAGCCATGCAATTGTTTAAACTATATTTCATGGAAAATAGCTCCCAGATTTAATTTCGTAGCACCTATTTTTTACACTTTTTTCTGGGGCATGCTCTCAGATCCCCATAAAATTAGCATGTGTTGGCTTTTGATCTCATAAGCTAGACCCCCTCCTTTTACTGTGTACAGTCCTGATTTCCAGTGATTTTTTAAACTGTTGTATATAGTTTGTTTGAATGAGTAAAAACTTCAAGGTGTTGAAACAAATTTAAATTTACTTTTTTTTCAAAGGCCTGGCATGGCCAGGTGGGTAGGGTGCTCGATTCGCATTCTGAGGGTCGCGGGTTCGAATCCCCGCCCCACCAAACATGCTCGCCCTTTCATCCGTGGGGTCGTTATAATGTGATGGTCAATCCCACTATTCGTTGGTAAAAGAGTAGCCCAAGAGTTGGCGATGGGTGGTGATTACTAGCTGCCTTCCCTCTAGTCTTACACTACTAAATTAGGAACGGCTGGCGTAGATAGTCCTCGTGTAGCTTTGCGCAAAATTCAAAACAAACCAAAAACAAGCCAAACTTTTTTTCAATTGGAATGAGGATGCAAAGAAGGGAAATAAGTTTGCATAACTTAGAATAGATGCTGACTCTTCTCTTATAACATGGGAAGACATGAAAAAATGGTACCCAAAAGTTGTTTGGGTACTCATTGGTAAGTAACTATGAATGTCAATCATGTTTATTGACTGTATCATATATGACACAGTTATCTGTTCAAATTTTCATTTTATTTGTTCTATTGTATTTTCTTACACTTTACAGCGACAGGTGACAGATCCTTCTCTGGCAACCTGACTAATAAGCTATCGTGGTACCCAGTTTATATCCCATTTGGCCCAGTAACTGCAAAGAGCCATGCGAATTTTTCAACATCTTTTTTATAAATTCTGCTATGGATGAGAACCTTATATTATTTGCCAATGACTTTTTATGGTTTTTGTAGTGTTTCATGTACGACGGCTCAAGCCCCTCTTTGAATTAGGTGCTGAAAACCCCCCAAGCTGTTGTGGCAGAATGGATACTACATTGTAAAGAGACAAGAAAGACAGAATGTAGAGGCACTGCATTGTGTATATACAGGGTAAGTCAAAATTATGTATAAACACTTTAAATAGCTATATTTTGTAGATAGCATGACCAATTTGAATGAAATGTTGTACATTTTACAGCTAAAATATACACTTAACTCTACAGAAAAATATTAACCTGCCAGGGATTAGTGTGTGGATGGGTCTCTCCTCTTGTGGGATAATCGAACTTAACAGATTCAATGATACTGTTACTGGGCAGAGTTATCTTGAATTGTTAATGAATGATGCAGTTCCCACAATAAAAAACATTGGTGTACTTTCAATAAGATGGTGCACCTCCACATTTTCACTCTAATGTTTGTGCCTATCTGAATACTGAATTTCCCAAATGTTGGATATGTCGAAGGGGGATTTGTTTTGAATACCCCCAAGTTCTCCAGACCTCACTCCCCTAGCCTTTTTGCATGGAGATACCTGAATGATAAAGTTTTAATCATAAACAACAAACATTGCAGGTGATTATACAACAGGAACCAGGCAAAAGTACAGCTGACATGTGCACCACCATATGTCGGGCTGTTGAGAAACAGTGCCGTTCATGTATGCGTGTTGATGGCGAACATTTTGAACATCTGACGTAACATCTGTAATGTATCATATTTCTATGTATCTAATGTATTTGAAAGATTTTTGGTTCATGTTTACTCCATAAACTTTCTGAGGAACAACATATCAAAGTATTTATACACAATTTTGACTTACCCTGTATTAATCTTATAATGGTTCCTCTTCTTTTTTCATTATATCAGCTGAGAACAGAAGAATTCGAATTATGAAAGAGCATTATAAAAAGAAAGTCAAAAATTGTTCCAGGAATATAATTTCTATTATCCCTAAAATTGCTCAATGTAAGGTTTTAGAGACATGAAAGAGTGTATTGGGGGAGGTGTGACTGGAATATATGCATAAAGTGTTTTTTTATTATTATTGATAAATAGGGGTATATTTTGCTGAAAATTTTATTTTTGTAAGGGCTTAGTGAAAAAATAATATTAAAATGTGAGATTCTCTTCTTAGATAGAGGTTCCTTATTTCTTCTTCTATTTAGGATGGAGGCTAATTTTTCTTCTGAAAAGCCAATTCCAATACATATTTTCCAGCACCTCCCTAGATATTGTTATGACAGCGGAAGTCACGTGATGTTGCTGGCGCGTTGGCACTGATGGTGTGCGTGTGAGTTTCTCGATTGATCGGGAAATTCCGAGTGTGTTCGAGATGCCCTCTTCGTTAGTATATAAGCCTGACAGTGAAGGATAGCAGGGAGGTAAATGAAGAGAGAGCAGTAGTTACTTTGAGTTCCGTGTAATTTATGATTCTGTTAGTTTCGAGCTTGTGAGCCGTAGAGTGTGTGTTTTGCACTCATCGAGAGCGAAATTATCGAGATTGTGAATCGCTGTGATTTATAGCGTGTA
>NW_013666131.1:456486-458278 GCF_000517525.1 Limulus polyphemus
CCTCGGAAAGAATTTCTACCAGAAACAAGCAGATATGTAACAATATAAATTCTGATACATAGCATAAAAAAACCTGTTTTCTTTTATTTTATCTTGTTCACTAAAAGATTAAAATTAGATTTTAAGAATGTTTTCAACCAAAATAGCCTATAATGCATATAAGGTGTGATCCTATATTATTCACTTACTAAAAACAGGTTCATGGTTTAATCCTTTTCTTGATAAAACAAAACAAGGTTACTTTTGTTCTTTATGTGGTGCATTTACTTATCAGTTTTATTCTCTTATCATATGTTCATTGGTGCTGAATTAGCAAGGGTAAGGGTCCTTTAACCCAAGAACATTTATTAGGGGACTCTGATCCAAAAAAATTCTACAATATGTGCATCTAGTGTGCTACTGTACTGGTCTAATAGCTGTTATATCATTGCAATCCTAACAACTTCTGCAATTTGTCATAATAACATACATAACATGGTTAATTCGAATAATAGCATGGTTAGTGAAAAACAACACCAAATGCACGCAAACTGCCAGAAGTCTTGATATTAGAGAAACTAGTTTCGACACATTCATGCATCCTCTTCAGTCTCATATTGTTTTATGTCAAGAAAACTGGTCAACAACACCTACATGATCCTGGAACTTCAAATTCTCCTAAAGACACGATGGTTAGCTGTTTAATACACAAAAACCAGTCGAAAACATGCCAAACCATGCAGAAAACAGATGAATAAATAGCTAGGGAAATGATATATAAACAACAAATTCGTTAGTTATTTAGAGAAAACGTGGAAAAGATATATGAAACTAAAGCGATAAACAGCTATAAAGAAATAGAGAAGAACAAAAATAACAATAGACAACATAGAAAATGAAAGTTCGCCAAAGATATGTCTCAGATCGATAATCAACAGTGGAAAACACTCATCTGTTTTTCGACCGAACAGTCACTCTGCACCTTCTAATTGTTATAAAGAATGTAAAGTTCAGAAAGGTAATGAAACTATTTCCAATATCTTAAGACGATATAATTGGATTCGTTCTATATGAGTTGTTATAGTTTTGTACACACACTTCAAGAACTATTGGTGTATCAATGGGGGACTTTGAAACTAGCGCCATTATGCCTGCAATGGCCGTAAGATGTCTCTGCCGCATGGGCCAACAAACCGCGGTGGACGCCCACTGGCAACAGTGTTGTTTGCTATTTTCACTTTCTAGAAAGTGATTATGAACAGAAAACGGCTGCAGGTATGGAAATTAAATGAAGTCAGAAGTGTAGTAAATGTATTTTTAGTCAAACAAGCATTATTAGGCAAGTAAAAAGTGTAACTTAAATGTAATTTATTGTGTAATCTTACGGTGTCTAGATAGATGACATACACTGACCGGGCTCCATATACATTAGAACCTATGGTTGACTAAATTTAAAATTTAAACATCCCATATCAATTCTTTATTCTCGATGTTATACACAACAAATGGTAAGTATTCACAAACACTTTTGAGCGGCTGTGAATCCCCATTAAGCGCCCCTGCATTACAATTAAACTAAAGTTTTCAGTTGGGTGGGCGTTTTAGACAGGTGAATGCATTTGACAGTCAGGTCAACATAGTGTAGGCAATGTTCATTATTGAAACTACTATCTAACTATTGGCAGTAATTAAATAAATGGGTTGGATCAATAGAATAACTTAATATAATATTTTTAGCAACATTTTATTCATTTTTACTGCAACTTGCTGCCTTTCTATAATTTGTGGTATTTAATTAGGCTTTCTAACATAT
>NW_013666131.1:459147-486099 GCF_000517525.1 Limulus polyphemus
CATCATATGGCAGTCATGTAACTACTATATGCAGACTAAACCGTATGTTATTGTAATACATATTTTTTTCTCTCATTTATTCATTGAGAAATGTATGCATAAGCATATAAAACACATTGTCGAAGCATTCTAAATACTAAGGTGTACTGTTAAACATGTATGAATACAGAAAATATAGAGGCATTTTGTGCGTCTTTACAAGAGATTTTACGGTATGCATAAAAATTTTCATTTCAAGAATATATTTCACTTGCATAAATAACATTTCAAATTAAGGTATATTGATTGCCATATAATAGATATTTATGTAAAATTAATAGAGCGGGTAATCCTTACAAACAACAACAGCAGCGACTGGCGCGCGAAGGTTTGTTGGCCCGGGACTCGTAGCGCCTCTAGTGGCCACCGCGGGAGAACAAGTTCCCCATTAGTTTATATAATAAATACTAAAATAGTAATGCAAAACATACCAAAGATATATGAATTCAGTAAAACGATAGTTACATATATGTATATATATATAGAAATAAAAAGATGCATGGAGCTTAGTATTTATTATCAATACTATATATTGCTAGATTTGTTTGTTTTAGAGCAAAACTGCATTCGGCTATCTGCTGTAAGTCGGTAATTTACCGTTGTCCGACGAAGGTACGATATTACTAAAAATTTAGCTCAATCAGAGAAGTTCAATAAATAACTTCAAGATGGCAGGCAACATATAAAAAAATTGAATGCGCGGCTGTTGAGTATCTATAATGACAGTTTCAACTGTCTCAATTCACAAAAGCGCAATGGGTTTTATATATGATAATTATTTTAGGTAGAAACAAAAAATATGATACTTTATTTAACTAACGCCGCATTAATGAAACAATTTAAAAATAAATGAATGTAGCCAATACAAGTTAACATGCCAAACATTCCTGATCTGCGGGGTGTCAATATGGCTACGTAAATTTCTAGCAACAGAAACGTCATGGTAAACGTTGACAAAGTTTACTTCAAATCAGGACTATAGGTAACGCAGTTGTAATATGTACTTTTCAATTAATAAGTCTTTCAGTTTTTTATTGTTTTTTATTCTTTTATTAGTAAAAATACAGAACTTTCTATGGTATTAAACTTGTCTTACGCGTTTGGTGGTACATCACCGTGATTCGTGAGTGTGAAACTGAAGTCTTTTTTTAAGTTTTAAGTCAAAACTTAATATTTAAGTTTAAATAATTCAACAAACTACCATTGCTCAAATTTAAAGTAAAGCAACCTATTATTATGTAAGTATACTAACATTATTATAAGACGCAACTGAATTATGCTTAAGATTTTATGTTAAATAAGCAAGTCTTTTTAATTTAAGTTGTATTACTTATACATTTACTTATATATAAGTTATAGTGTGGTACAGGTGGAACAGAGAAATGACATATTTAAACTCAGTGAAGCTGAAAATTATCTAAAACTTGTAATTAAAATTTTGAATTATAAAGTAAAAATCACTAATTCAGGGTTGTTATGCTTAAATGCACATAATTTAGAAGCAATTGTAAAGGATTATGAGTGTTCATATTCATTACTTATGAGTGATAACATAAATACAGGTATAACATAAAACATAGTGACAACAAAGGATTCATTTGAAAATTTGATCTTTCAAGGTTGTTCTTACACATATACCTTTTATTTTTCAGGAAATCATTGATTCCTCTCTTAAATTTGTGAAGTGCTGGTTTCCACTATTGCCATTAGTAACTCATTTCTTGAGCCAGTCACCCTGGTAGAGAATCAAACTGTCTTCACTGTAGCTTAGCCTATCATATTTTCTTTTTTCATACTGTCATAATAGAGATACTGGATGACGATTGTGAGGCCTGTGTTTCCAGATCACATACATTTCTTCTGTGTGTATTTAATCTAAGTCTTCGGCATTCTCAAATGGCTGTAAAGCTACAATATATACTGTATCAGCTTTGTGTTGAATACCAAACTGTGGTGCTTCCAATGTTTATCCAGATTATTTTTATAAATATTTGTGAATGGTGCTCGTACAGTAGGAAGCCTGTTTCATAAATAGGCTACTCTTCCAATGACAAAGTTTTACCTTCAATTTTTTCAGCTCTTTCTAGATTTGACTTATTTTTTACCCTTTGTGATGACTTTTTATGCTTTCAATTTATTTTAGCATAGAATTTATCTCTGTGATATTTTCCTGATAAAAGTTAGTAAGTCTCAAATATATCTCTTTGTTTGTGGTTGTGCAGAGTAGGTAGATCAAGTTTCTTCAACCATTCTATATATAATTGATTTTTAGGGATTTTAAAACTTTTTTTTGCCAAGTGCCGTACATTTTCAGTTGCAGTGATATCTCTAATTTTCTTTGGATGCATAATTATTTGTGCATACTCAAATGTGTACAAACTAATCCTTTATTTAACTTCAAGAACATGTCCTTGTTAATCCCATCAGTTCCTGTCGTCAACAAGAGTGCCTAAACCTTGATGTTGTCAACTAGATGGTTTCAAAGAATGTATGCAATATTGATCTTATGCAGTGAGTAGTGCACCACCATGAAACTGGAGTCTTTTAAGTCAAAATTTATAAGCATATGAATCAAATAAGAACACAAGGTTTTGAAAACTGTGTATAAAGTTAAGGATAGATGGGTGGAGCTTCTGTCATAGGTTGGAAAATATATTGATATCTCAGCAAATAGAGCAGATAGGATGTTAAAATTGTACATTTCACCATGTCATTATTTGTAGCTTGTGTCCAACTCTTCTAATATCACTTCCTTTTTTTACCTATGGATGACCATTCTGATTTGTTTATCTGCTGGTTGTTTCCTCCAGTTCATCCACGACACTTGAGTTTTTCAGCTCTTAGTCCTTCCCTTCAGATAATCTATAGCCGTATACATTATTTTGTTATTAATCATCTCTCTTTCACAATATTTTGTCTTGTAAACTCTTATTTTCTTTATTGTTGATTAACATGAAAACATGCACTTCTTGACTGAATTCTAGAAGCCAGTCATCTGTACATCAAATCATATTGTCTTCATCTTGTTTGTAAGGTGTTTTAATCATCCAGTCCATGAATTCTGTTTAAACATTTTTTTGTCATAAGTAAAGAGAAATACGTCTGACTTCACCTGTTTAGTCAGATCATTGATGAATTAAACCAGAAGCAAGGGTCAAAAAGCAATTACTTTGGGAATCCAACTTGTAAGTTGTAACTTTTTCAAAAAATTAATTTACCATTAGTTGTTGCTTGCTATGTTCTTCCAAAAGAAAGTAGTGAATCCAGATCAAAATATCTCCTTTGATACCATAGCATCCAGTTTTAACTATCAGATGTTTGTGAGGCATTTTGTCAAGAGCTTTATTGAAATCACAGCATGTATACAGTTGATAGAACCACCTTCATATATAATTGTTTTCCACTTATCTGATACAACAGGGCTTGAAATTAGCAGGGTTCTGGGAGCCAATGGACCCCAAAATGCTGGCGGGCCCTTAAATAGTGTCTGCTAGGTAGCCCAGTGTGCCCCTTAAAAATCAAAAGAGCCATTATGTTTCTTAACTAAGCAGAACGTATGACAAACCATGAATGGACCTTCCCAAATTTAGGAACACTCATCAGTCATGTACATTCCACAAATGTCGTCACAATGGAAGCCCATGTATTTAAAGTATATACACTTTCATTAATAAGAATGCAATCACTTTGTCCAGTATTCAAACTTTTTTATATCAGTGTAATATATAAAATTTCATTTATAAATTTTGAAATATATATATATATATATATATATATATAGTGATTATTTGAACTTTTATAAAGATGACTACTGTTTTCAATCAGAATGTTACTTTTTTTAACTTTTTATATAAGACACCAAGCTTGCATCATGGCTCAAATATTTTAAAGATGTACATAAAAGTTAATTTTTGTCAACACTTTCCATCCAAAAATAGGAAAGTAAAAATTGCACACTTGTAAATTGTTTGAAGAATCTACTTTACTGCATGAACATTCTTTGTACATTTTAGGGCAAACACTTTTGAATCCAACTTTGCAGACCATCATGCCCCAAATTGAACAAGAAACACAACCTGGCTAACTAATGAATGAATATTTTCTGTAAAATTCATATCAATGCTAGAAGTGTAGCTACCAATTTGGCTGCCTATTTTGATTTCATTCCTTTAAGTCCCATGTTAAATCCTTTTTTGGCTGCACCTTTTTCCACACCTAAGGTATGTTTGATTAGATTCATAAATAATGGAACTGTCAAATGATGAAATGGAATAGCTGTCCAATAGGTTAGTTATTTTGTAAATATTTGTCTATACCTGTTTACCACTTTCAACTTAGTGGCATGCTCAATTCGAACAGTTGACACACACACACACACCCCCATTGGAGAGTAATGGGACATTCTAAATTTCCAGTTGCTCTGTTGTCGTGTGCTCTTTGGTGACCTCCCCAAGCATTGAGCTAATTATCTGCTAATACACAGTGCAGTACTAACAGGGAGCCACATAGTGTATCATCCCCAGAACTTTGTGGGAAAAGTCCACATAGATCTCT
This sequence comes from Limulus polyphemus, assembly GCF_000517525.1. NCBI lineage: Eukaryota > Metazoa > Arthropoda > Merostomata > Xiphosura > Limulidae > Limulus > Limulus polyphemus. The sequence goes on from NW_013666131.1 coordinate 463,741, forward strand.
GATAATCACACGGTGTGTATTAGCTTTGTGCATACGGTGCTGTTATTGACCATTTACTAACGTACAGTCCATAAAGAAATGGGTGTGCTTCGCGATGTGTGGAGCATTATTTTTTACACTTTTTTCATTCAGTGTTTCAACTATTGTAAATACATGAGAAAAGACAGAGATTGTTTTAACTGATGATATTTTATTCTATTGTGAATAATGTTTCATGCTTTATGTTGAAAGAAAAGGGTTGTGATTGTAAGCATACTTACAAATCAGAAGATTGTGTTCTGAGTGGTGGTATTTTTAATTTCTCGGGCAATCGATATTCCATGAGAGGGAATTTTAACAAATTTTACCGATTCTGTTTGTTGCCCAATTATACAGTAAATTAGCCTGAATCCTGATCATCAGAAGAACTCTACATGATGTAAAATATTAACTTTAAATGTACACAAAATAATGATTTAAAAACAGGAATAAAAATGCAATTTTCATGATCGTCTCTCAAACATTTTCCACATCTATTTTGTTACTTAATTTCACTAGGCATAGTAGAAAAGCCAGCCATGGGCTGCTATCATCACTGGGGTTAAGGAGGAGCTATCTAACACTTGTGGCCTCTTTGACCTCCTGCTGTCTGTATGAGCCAGCTCTGCTAAGACAGAGAGAGGATTCAGTAAGACGAAGACGATCAAGACCAATATGAGATCTTGTCAGGGAGCTGACAGGATCACTGATCAGCTTCTCGTCATCTCCACACACCTTCAATAAGTGACTTTGATCCCATGACAGTTAACCATCTTTGGAACTCAGGATCATTTCGCACAAGGAGACTAAATGCTGGCAGTGTCCAGATTAAGAAACAGGTGCAAGAGAGGGATGAAGAAGGGGACGAAGGAAGAATCCAAGAAATGAATGTTGGGGCATCATTTGTCACTGACACTGATGCATACTAGATTTCCTTTCATTATTAATTTTGATTAGGAAAGGATACTAATTGAAGGTTAACTCATCACCACCTAAGCCATTTTAGAGCTATTTGCATGTTTTCCATATGCTAATTTGAGGATTTTTCTTATTACAAATTCAAATATATGAATGACTAATTAACAGCTGTTTCAAGATATGAAAAACTGATTGCTATTTTAAAGTTAATGGAAATGTAAATTCTATGATCTTTCCATCTCTCCATCAAATATGTTTGACATTTTATTGACAAATATGTGTCATCTAGATAGTAATGGGTTATATGGGAAAAAGAATGGATTACACTGATAGTGATGCAAATATTTGTTTTGATTATAAAGGACAATGCTTTAAGGGGAACAAAATAATAGATTACATTGGTGGTGATGCATAGATTTACTTTCATTTTTTATTTTGATTATTAGAGGGCACTACTTTAAAGGGGAACAAAAAAGTTACTGTTATATCATGCTTTAGAAAGAATTTAAAGATCATATATGAAACCAGCAGAAATGATGCCCTATGATGACTGTTTGGTCAGGATCTTGGTGAGCTGAATGGTGTGCTTCTCTAAATTCTTCTAATTGCATCTTGGTGAACAGTTTCATGTGCTTCTATATTTCAGGTTTGTTCCTGGCTTCCCACTGGATCTTGCATCATAACTTGGTGGGCAAGCCTATCTCTTTCTTGCTGTAATTTGCATCCTGACTTTCCATTTTCTTTCTCAAAGTTTCAGACTTTCTCCGTGATAAGTCACTTTTCCGTTTGGCAATATTTGGCATCATGATTTTAGATGGTTTTGATCACTTTATACTCATACTGAAGTAAAAAAATATTTATGTAACTTATGAACAACAAGTTACTACAAAATTCCTGGAAATCTGTATGAAATGAATGCCATACGAAGGACTTGTGATTTCTTCCATCATAGAACAATTTAATTCATAGCATAAGCTTGGATTCTCCGGCAGAAAAAGCCACTTTTCTTCTGGAATATCACAGGGATTCTCCATAAGGAAGACTCACTTTGAAGTTCTGCATTAAGCTCACTTTACCACAATTTTAGAAGTTTTATTTAAAAAATTAGTTTCATTGATAATAATAAATATACAAAATTAATGTACATTATTATAAAGGAAAGAAGTACCATTAAGGAAGCAATTTAGGAAAAAATGTTATAAAATAAAATCCTATTATTTTTTAATTTTAGCGAGGTCTATTTTATAACATTTTGGTATGATATAAAGCTGTTATTGACTTATTTCTTGATAAAAAAAGTGGACACATGCACTAATTGAGTTTTTTTGTAACAGAAACAATTTTAATGATACTTTGTCAGGAACTTCCCCTCGTGGTGTTGAAAAATTGTGCAAAGTTTCATCCAAATGGAATTTAAACTGTGGGAAGAGTATTGCGGACAGATGGTCATTGATCTCTGTTATATATATATATATATATATATATAGATATATAGATAAAAATCATTTAAATGGTCTGAAATGAAATGGTTTAACTTGTGTTTTTTTTCATGAAATACAAGTTCACAGCAATATATATTGAGATATGTTGATATCTTTAGTTGCTCCTGTAAAGTGCTGGCTTCCACAACTGCTGCAGTCAATTCATTCCATAAGTAAATCACCATAGTAGTGATTCTTCTGATAACTTTCACTGTAGAGTACATTTTACAATGAGCTATAGGATTGGCCCCTAACAATGCATGTTTTGGAGGCCTGGCTGTCTCCCAAAAAAAATTTTAAGCGTGAGCCTTGTACCACTACTAACTCTAAAATTATAGCTTGCCTATCTAAAAATCCAAATGTACATTGTGATGAATAATCTATACTTTTTTTTCAAAATTTTCATTATTTGGTTAGATAAACTGATTAAATGACCTTACATGCTATGTATGTTAGGCTAACAGTCTGTTGATGTTTGATTGTATCCTCTCAACTCTTCTAAGTAGTGCTGTTATTGGGGCATGTTTCCATTCATCTTCTCATCTTATTACCTTTAGAATTTAACAGAAATAAATCATAGTCTTTTAGCTTACCAATCCCTCCCACCTCCAATAATACTGTGATCTTCCACAAGATAATCTCTTACCCTTCTTCTCATAATGTGGACAACAAGGGACCATTTGGACCCCCACTCTTGATGAAAAGTAAAAATTTAAGCCCACCCTTTATTTTACAGGAAATCATTGACAACCCTCATAAGCTCCTGTAAAGTGCTGGCTTCCACAACTGCTGCAGTCAATTCATTCCATAAGTAAATCACCATATTAGAAAATATGGGATCTTAACCTATCCATATAATTATGAGAATCTCCAGAATCATTCAAATAGCTGCCCTCCTCTGAATTATTTTCAATAAGTCAATATCCTTTCATAGATACAAAGTACTAAAATTTACATAGTATTCTAAGTGAGGCCTAGCTAGTGAGTAGTATGCACAGATAATTACCACTCTTGACTTGTAATTAATATGTCTGTGAATACACTCAAATTCTATTAGCTTTACTACTAGCAACAGAGCACTGAATGGTATGAGTGACTTATCCAGCATTAGGCCAAGACCCTGAGTAGGTTCCTTTGTGTATTAATTGTGAATTCCAGGTTACAATAACCCAAATGCATTATTTTGCATTAACTATAGTTAAAGGTCATTTACCAGATATTTATACAATTAACCAACTGATTCAAGTTATTCTGCAGTACCTCAACATCATCAATACACTTAGAAATGCCATCTGCAAACTTTATGAATTAACTAATTATAACCCCAGCAATATTATGAATGTAAACAAGAAAAGCAAAGGCTTGAGCACTGACCTTTGAGGCTCTCCAATACTAACAAGAGAGCCCTGTTTGACCAGACTCCATTAATAACAACCTGTTGCTTTTTCTCATCCAACCACCCTAAAATAATCCAATTATGTAATATTTTCCCAAACCTTACCAATGTGATTTTCTTAGCTAATCTGTTTTGTGGTACCTTATCAAATGTTTTTTCTGGAATACTATGCCCATTATACAGAAATTAAAACAAAACACATAAAACTGAAGATCAATAACTTTTATGTGATAAAGTTCAAGTCATTAAAGCCTTTTGGGCAAACCTTTGACTCTTTAGATTGCCCCTTTCCATATATTTCTAAAAATATGTGGAACCCTTGTTTTTGGAAATCTAAGTACACCAACTACGTGCCATTTCTATCAACCAGATAACTAACATCCTCCAAACAAGTTAGCAGATTATTAAGGCAAGATTTCATTTTGGTGAATCCATTTTGGCTCTCTGTTATGATACCATATTTCACTAAATGATTTTGTAAAACTTCATTTATCAGACTCTAGAATTTTTCCTACTGTAAAATTAAGACTAACTGATGTGTAATTTCCAGGACAAGTTTTATCATTCCCTATAAAAATAGGAGTAACATTAACTATTTTCCGATCATCAAGTAACAACCTACTGCCTAACAAGAAATAGTCATACATTTTCTTTTGCTTTTAAAACTCCAGGGAAAAACCTTGTCTGGTCCAGGATCATCTATTTTTAATCTCCTAGTCTGTGTAGTTACCTTAAAGGAATTATATCTATATGATTTGGGTCAGTTCCAGTATTTCTCATAGAATGCAGAAGATTAGAACCATTGCTAATATTTTGTCTTGTAAAAATGGATGAAAATGTTCAAAAGCCTAATAGTCTTCCACAAAAACCTCGCCATCAATATCCAGAGTTCAAAACATCCTTAGGAGCTATAGATTCAGATTCTCCATGGAACAATTAGATAGTTGCTTGTCCTTTGATATTCCCAAGAAGATGGGAAAGTGATGACCTGTTATATATCTCATGTTCCTGAACCAATTTCTTATCATCCCACAATTCAAGATGAACAATATACTTAATCTTGGGTGGGTGTTCTCTCCCAACCTGTGGATTACTAGTGTCTGGTTGCTTCCTCCAATTCATCCATGACATGTGGGTTTTTCAGCTCCTGGCTCTTCCCTACAGGTTAGCTATAGCCTTGTACATTTTTAGATAGTTCTAAGAGCATTCATAAAGAAATATGCATTTGTTGGGTTTCCATTTTGACTGGTATATGAGCAACCAACTCCTTTCTTCATCCAAAGAATTATCCTTGGCTGTTTTTCTTGTTTTTTTTTTAAGGCCCCTTGTAAAAAGGGTGGGATATTTTCAAATAGTAGCCCATTTTCTTGCTCGCTCTTGCTAACCATTAACCTTTGCAACTCAATCAATGGAAATAGTAGTTTACTAGCACAAGTACATTGAACACACACTTCCTCCAGGGCATCCAACTCTACTAATCTCACTTTTTTTTTTTTACCTGTCTTTTTTAAGGGCAGTTTGTTCATTTCTCAATCACCAGTTACAGAGTGGCTTTGTAAATGCTCTTCCTTCTCTTCTTCAGCCAGTCTCCTTTTTTATTTCTTATCTTTTCTGAACATTTTTCATCAGTTTCCCTACTCATCCCATCCATCTTCCAGATTGCAACCTTTAATTAGTTCTCCAGACTCATGTGTATTTCCCCATTTTGAACCTTTGGCTACCTGTTCCCTGCATCATATTTCTTTTGCTTTATGCCAATGAGTCAGTCAATTTGATCAACTTTGTAAAACCTTGAAACTATACATACTAGAAGTCTGAATTTACTAGTGTGCCTTCTGGATATTTGACAAGTTTTTTAGTAAACATTACAAATCTAATGGACAAAAAAATCAAAATTTTTAATAAAATATTTATATTAAAAAATTCTCTAGGGATTTCCATAGCCTTTACTGAGTCAATCTGAGTGCAATATGATATTCATGCTAAGAATAAAAATACTTCTTTTCAGCGTACAGTTTTCATATTTAATTTACATAACCTTTAGAGCATCCTAAATGAGTATCAGAAGTTTTTTTAAGTTAAACTGTAACACTAACTGTAGCTAAATCATCAGTGTACAGTTAAAGGAAAATTTGAAAATTATGAAATAAAATGAATAATACCTTTTTCTCTTTCTTTGAATGCATCATTTTTTGCTACATCATCAATTAATAATATTTACAATATGAACTGTTAACTTTTTCGGTCGATTTTCTTTTAATTTTATAATTTTATTGCCTAACTTGTGTCATGTGAGCAGTTTTATTCATCTGTGGAAAGCAGCGTAGTGGGAATACATTCGCAGATTCTCGTACACCAACATAGTGCGTGGTGTAAAAGCGTGCTCTTGAATGTGTAGCCAAAAAGACATAGTTCTTTTTTCTGTGAGTTGTTGTCTAAACAAAAATTTGTGTACCTTTTAAATATGCATTTTAGAACACAAAAATTATATCAACCACAAGAATATATTGTCTCAAAACTGTTATTATTTAACTGACTTTCTATGAGAACAACTTCACTTCCAGCACATAAGGTACTTCCACTGGATTAACATCTGTTGCTGCTATATTCAAAAGAATAATTGAAAGCTTGAAATTGAAAAAAAAAGAAACTTTCTATTGGTCATAAACATGTGCATCAAATAAGAACACCTGGTTTTGAAAACTGTCTAGAAAGTGAAGGATAGATGGGCAGGGCTTCTGTTGTGGGTTGGGAAAATATTGATATCTTAGCAAATGAAGAAATTTGGATGTTAAAATTGTACATTCAACCTTGTCATTATTTATAGCTTATGTTTAAATTAGTTAGACACTGTTGAAAGTCCATACACATCACCTGACAACGAAAATGAAGATTGAGAATATTTTTAATATATACTTTTGAAATTAATAGGTAATATAAAAATTTGGATTATAATGTAATGTATTGGCCTGATTATAGGGCAATCTTGAATATAAGTTGACCCCCATTTTCAAAAACCAGGGGAAAGAAAAAAATTGGGTGTTGTAACGTCCTTTTTTAAGACCGCAAAATCAATACTATAACTGAACAGCCTGCAGGTGGATTAATTGCAAGAATTAATGATGAACATCTGGTGCACATGCTTGGATGGATGCTATCTGGACATTCAGGAATGTGATAGGCTAGAGTATGGGGAAGGGGCCTGTGGTCGGCCGTGATTATAAGGTGACTATGAATTTTACAGCCTAATTATTAATGAAAAACATATCCTTATAATAGGGCCAGTATGGTACATTTTTATGCCAAATCTGTGACATATTTTAATGACAAAGTTTTTTAAATTTTTAGTGTAACTGTAAAATGTCATGACATGCAGTGGTGGCTGATTTTGAGTGCAATTGTGTAAAACATCATTATGTGCAATGGTGACTGTTTTTGAATGTAGTTGTAAAATATCATGATGTGCAATAGTGAACGACTCTTTGAAATGGGGTTAAAAATGTATTTTCTTCTCTCTTGTAGGATACATCTCTGTGACATTTTTGCCTCAAATGCCTACCTCAAACTTTATCAAAGTTATAGGTATAGTTTATCTCTGGACTGCTCCTTCCTCCCCAAGACTTGGACTGACCAGGAGTATGATCAAACGTTTTCTTCACTCACTCTCCTTTCAATATTTCCTGTATGATTGTTCCAACTAATCACCTTCTTTGTTCTCTTCAGGCAATACAATGTTATCTCAGTCATACTGCTCCAGTACATGGCATTCAACATTATCTTTTCTTGTCTGTAGGATTCCTCTTTTTTTCATGAATTATCCCTTTCCACTTTAACTAGTTTGGTTAACCAGCTCATCCACTTTTTTTCTGCTTCCATGGGAAAGGATGCCTTTAAAAATTTTCATGTCACCTCCCATAAAGATTTTCATCTCACAACTTCTCTTGCCTCTCTCCATCGACATTCCATGGATGAGATCTTGCAGGGTGGGGATACAGACGATCCCTGACACACTTGTGTCCAATTACTTGCAGTATCAACTGCCTTTGGGTTTTGTCTCCCTCCAATCAACATTCTCCTATCTTTCCAGAGAATAGTGAGGTGAGCTGTTAATTTATTTTATTTACATCTTCCTCATCACCATTATTATATATCAATTTGTACATGCTGGAGCAAGGGAACACACCAAGCTCACTGTTTGGTTGGGTTTTTCTACAAGATTTCTTTGGCTGTTCTCCCCTATGGAAGTTTCCCTCTCTCTCTCTCTTTCTTTTTTTTTGTTTCATTTAGTGGAGTAATGGGAGAATTATTTTCTCCCCAGTCTCTAGTTACCAGTGAGGTTGATGTGGAGAGTTCTCCTTTGGGTTGTGTAATCACACTGGTATGTGACAGGGCAGATGCACCAATCATTGGGAAGTAGGGCTGTAGTTTTTGTCTGGAGATATAGTATAAGCCATCCCTACACTAAGAACCAAACCATTCCTGGGTTTTTTCCAGCTGATTGGTTCTTGTATTCTCCTCAGGATGTAGTCTTGATATGGTTCCTCCATGTAACTATGTATTCTGGTATTTCACATACTTCTCCAATACTTCTTAGTCTGACCTGTTGTTTTAGCGTTACTACACATACATGCTCAGTTGATCACCTGTGATATAATGACCAATTGTGCAACTTTCCATACTCCCAACCTTTGTGACACTTTGCATTACATATGAGAAGAATGCAGTATCCTATCATATGATGTCCTATTGGGAGGCTACCCCCCCCCCTCACCTGTCTAAATTTTAATTTATACCAGCCCTTCCATCTTGTTATCAATGAGGGGTTCTAGGTCTTTCTTCTGCTGAGAGGTGAGTACTGTTTCTCAAGTTAACATTTTCCTTACCTGCAAATGTATTTCAGATAGATACTCACCTCTGCTGAACCAACCACACTTTCTCCCCAATTCTGGTATTTTTCTTTTGTCTTATCAGGAATGAGCTTTTGTTGTAACACTAGTGCTCACAGGGTTTACTTAGTACACATGGACATGGAGAGCCATAGTTTAATGATAATTACATCATAGGCTGGAACAGTCCATGTTCATACTTGTAAGGGTGGGATTTGTTTTTAAGTCTTATGGCATGTGCAAACATCTTGGCAGTGATGTGAGGTAATAGCATCTTGTTCTGCAGAGAAGTACATATTTGTCTGAAATGCATTTTAAGGTAAGGAAAATTTTAACTTTAGGCCACATAGCCTGTTGTTTTTGACTCCTAAAACATAAAAGATACCCATGTACTTGTTGAAGGACTTGTTTATATTCTTGACATTTATCTTGTCATACATATGACCAAATAAATGTCAAAAATATAAACAACAGTTGTATGGAGTGTACAGAGCTGTGAATTAGGCCCTCTTTCTAATACTATTAGGGATATAGTTCCTCAGAGAAAGGAAAATTATAGTATTTCTGATATGATACCTTATTTTCACTCACTTAATAGCTTTTTTCATTCAATCCTGCTCTCTATATGCGAAATTTTTTGCTCGCCACTAGCCTTGAAACTCCCATCTACCCCACGATCATTGTGGATCACTGCATCTTCACATGTAAATTATCATGCAACAACCCTCCACCAATTGGAATACAACACACACTCTTGATACAGGTTAATCCCTCTATTTAATTTCCCCTAACAATCACTTCTCATTAGGCAGTCATCAAGTTCAGACATTCTAACTTTTTGTGCAAATTTACATGATACTTTTTTTTTTTTTAAATAGTACTTTCAAGTTTCTACAGTTCTTCGGTAACTTTAGTTTATTATCAAGCTAACTTACCTTATTTTTTTCTTTGGTTTGACTTTTTTTTAAACCTTTTTCTTGGATTCTCAACTCATTCACAGTCAAATATGTCTTCCAAATATTGTGTTCAGACTTCTGCTACTATAACTACTACTTTGAATGTTGTGACACAAGCTTCAAGTGTGGGGGGTCTTGGCTGAGGATGTCTCAACTTTCATTCGTTAGGAGATTGAAATTTACATGTGTCATCTCTCTTCTCTACCAGTGGTGGTGGAACCTGTTCATGATGACAAGGATTTTGACAGTCTGTTTCCATCACCCTCTGCTGTGCAAGCCCATGCCTCTCCAGAGGAATCAGCCAGCCCCCCCCCCTCAGCTTTTTTGGTTTTGATTTCTCAGTATGTCACCTTGTCATCTTTTATCTATATCCCCAGTTTCAAGTCCTACCTTTTCCCTGTTACATGCCACAACATTGTACAAGGACCTTCTTTTTTCCTCCCCCTCCAGATTTCACGGTTCATGCTGATCATTTCCTGTTTCAATTGAGGGCAGGGGCCACCATGTCCAAACCCCCTCAAGCCTTGGCTTATCATCAAGCTGATTTTCCTTTTCTGGACTCTAAGCAGCTCAAGTTTCATCTGCCTGAGTGTGGAGTTGACCCAAAGAGTTCTGTGAGCTTCTCCCAGGCGTAGTTCCCACCTTTGTCTTCCCTTTCTTCTCCCTGTTGGTACCTTTCATCCATCCCCCTCCTTTCTGAGGCTATTCACCATTCCCTTGAGAGGTTTTCAGAGGATACTTGTATCTCATTTTCTTCATGTTGGTGGTTCAGTTTTCCTCCTCTTCCCTATCCATTCACACATGGCTTTTTTTTCTACTGGGTTCTCCTGGGTGGGGATGCTCTCTTGTCTCAGATGTGCCTGCCATCCACTTATCTACATGACCTGTGGATGGCCCCTTTCCTGCGTGGATCTGTTTTTGGAGATATCCCTGACTTTGTACTCGCATGTGGAATCTGTGAGACAACACTCAACCCTTCTTCTTTGGTTGTTCGTTTGTCTCAACCTGCTCTTATTTCGGCTTCCAACCCTTGCTTGTTCCCTTCTCCTGAGGTCCTTCAGCAAGGCATTTTTGTCACCATCATACTCATCGCTGCCAACAGTTTAGTGATTATCCTGTGGCTACCAGCCCAAGGGGGGCTCATTTGTCTGGTTTTATCCATCTGCTGTGGGAATTCACTCCTAACCCATGGGTGATCTGTGTACTCTCCGATGGACTTTTCCCTCTAGCTCCTTTTCCCACCTCCCTAGTCTCCTAATTTCATGTTCTTTCATTTTCTCTGGGATCCCACTACTTGCCAACATCTTTCCAAGGTGATTCAGACTCTTTTTCTCACATCATGCTATAGAGCCTGTCAGTTTTCCTTTTCTGGGATTTTACTCCAGCCTTTTTGTCATCAGCAAGATTGGGATAGCCTCGGCACATTTTCTCCTTTGTTGGGTGGTTAAGGCTTTTCATAGACTTATGCATGCTCAGGGTCTATTTTGTCACCACTATGGATGACTGGCTTCTGTTAGCTCTTTCTGAACCTGTAGCTTCTCACCCAACTTGCCTGCTTTTAACCAAAGCAGCACATGTGGGATGGATTCTCAAGGTGAAGAAGTGTTTTCTTATACCTATCCAATATCTTGTCCACTTGGGGAGGTTTTTTTAACATTTACCTCAGTCAGGCCCAACATTTTTCCCTCTGTCTACATTTGATAGAGATTTCAGTTCTCCATGCCCTCTTTTCTCCCTCACTTTTTCCATGTGAGGTTCTGTTATTTTTGGGGACTTGGGCTTCCATGGAAGCCTTATTTCCTTTGGTCATACACATGTGTTCTCTTCAGAGGATGTTGCACAACCAGTGAAATTTAGCTTGGGATCCCTTGGATTCCTCATTAACCTCCCTTCTTCCATCCTGGGTGATCTCCATTGGTGGTTGGACAGAGATAACACTATGACAGGTCATCCTTTGGAAGAGATTCTTCAGTCTGGCATGTGAAGTATCCCTCATAATTCATCTCCCACTACCTTCATCAAGTGGCCATTTCTTCCTCGTCCAGGTACCGTCTTCCACCTGTTGCCATATTTAAAACAGTGGTTTGAATGTGACTCAGTAAGTTTACTTTTCCTTTTTCGTACATGTCCTTATTAGGTCAGGAATCCTGTTCAGTGGCAAATGTTGCCTGTTCAGGTACAATTATTGCATATCAGTCATAACATTTTGCACTGTATGGCCTACCATAAGTCATACTGGGGAATATTATTTACCACCTGGTGACCCAAGTGTACATGGCATAGATCCTTCACCTGAATCATACACAGTATCATAAGTTGATCCACCATAAGGTAGTTCACCCCCTCCAATTGGGATCACTCTACCTACCATTGACTGGATGTTGGTTTCCACAGAGTGTTTTTAGATTAGAGCTGGACCAACCAACATAAGTCTTCACATGTGTTGTTAGGACTCCTTGACCTACCACAGTCATGTGGTTCTGCCCCTTGCATCCAACTTCATGCAGTGGAGTCCCAAAGGCTGATGTTGCATGGTGCAGATGTAGTCCCTCCATGCACTCCACCTCCGTGAGGTTCAAATGCAGAGCATGATGTTGCACAGAGTAGAATTGGTCTGATTGGTCTTGGATTTGAGTGAACTGCTACACTGGCACATCCCTTCCTACCATAGAATAGCTGGTGTTGGTTGTAGATTTGCACACGTGTCCTGTTTAGTTGGATGGTACAATATTTCTCACTTCTGTCTCCTAAACTTGAGGTGAAGATGGCGTGGACCCTCCTCCTGCCATGGGTCAGATGATGCACTCCTGATGTCATCTGGTTTTGGACTGGAGCTGACCCACCAGGTACAGTCTGATGTGCCATAGCCATTCTACACCATAGGGCACATCTGTTTTATCTTTTCCACCATTATTTCTGTGTTTGGGACTCCTGCGTGCATTCATCTCCTGGGTTATGCTTTCCAGAGATTTCCATGTGATATAGGGCCAGATCAACTGTCTTTTCTATCTGATCAGAGATGTACCCCTCATGATTTCCACCCAATTATGCAACATTTATTACCGCACTGTGCAAAGAGTATACCTCTTACAGAAGTGGTGCAGTTTCCCATAGGTGTTCCTCTCCCAATGGAGGTCACTCTCCATGGGTGTTCTTTGGATTCTTTTGAAGGATGCTCATCTATATCCCTCACACCAGTCCGTCCACCTTTTCAATGTTGGATTCTAGCTAATATGTGAGAAATAGTAAGGTATCATATTGGTAATTAATTTCCTACACTGAAAATATATTACTGACTAGCATATAGCTCACCAAAAATGAGGGGGGCAAGTACTACCACCCCCCACCCCATAGTATACCCTAACCTCACATTAGGAAATAAATAAGTTTTACAAAATCAAGCTTGACCAACAAAGAGGCAGTCAAATGTCACTAAATTTCTTTGTGAGCCAATCAAAATTATGATAATTCACAAAATGAATTTGTGGTGTATTCATAGAATAATTATTCATAAAAATCATTCAGATTAACAACTTCTAATATATAGAAAAGTCAGTGCATTTTGGAAACGCTACATTCCAATGATGGCTTTTATGTCCTGTTGCTTAGCAACAGAAGTATAACCTTATGTTGTTGTTAGTCTGTGAACTTAAAGTATAAAATGAAATGTATAGACAACAAAACTGGAAGAATATTTGTTGATTTAGATTTTAGTCTCCATTGATTAAAGAGGTTTATTTTTTATTAAAAATGTTGGTGATATAACAGAAAATAGCTTAATTCAGAAACAACATTTCTACTACTTCTGATCATTTGCAACAAAGTTTACTGATCAAAACCTCTCATGCTGAATGGGATTTCCCACAAATATAATAATGATAGATTGTGATTTTACACAGCAGCAGATCAAATATATATTAAACTACTGAACGTAACAACTTGCTGTACACTGTATGTGTATGTTTGCAAGTTACTTAGAAGTGTTTCTAGATTACTGATGTTTAGAAAATGCATGTATCTGTGGAAATATGAATGTGCTTACTCTTACAATGGGTATGTGCACAATTAGCTAAAGCTTGAGTAAGGATGGGGAAAGAGATGTATGTATGCATGTGATGAAAGGTTAACTATATTAAAAATAAATAAAAATATGGATTAAGCAATGATAAATAAAGGTTGTCATTTAACTTACTGTAGAGGCCTAAAAAAACTTTAAAAAAAGGAGCAGAAGCTGATTTCTGGAACATTCTTTAATTGTGACTGTAATAATTTGTTGTTCATCTTTTGTCACAAAACTATTCATCATATTTGTTATGTCCCATTTTTTCTCAGTGCAAAAATATCACAACATGGTAATTTGTAGATTGTTTAAGTCTTCATCCACAATTGTTTGTGGTGATGTTTAGCCTGCCCTCACATGAATTAACAAAATACTATCCATCATCCTGTTCTACTGTTACTTTGTTTGAAAAGGACACTTGTTTCAGAACATGAATAGCTGCATATCTTGTCAATAGATTGGAATGTTATTGTTCTAGAGTCTAGGTAGTGGGTAATTGTTGTTTTGTTTTTTTCTGAAAATGTATTGTAGCTATAGTATGTGATCTCTTTCTGTTCTCACGGAAACCAAAATGAAAGAGAATTTGTTAATGAAGTCTTCCAAGGAGTTGCATTTATTAATCACTGAGTTCAGCTTCTTGTTAATATATTCCACCCTGTTTGTTGTGTTCAGAAACTTGCCCATAACAGATTTCATGCCCATCACCCACTCTGATCTGTTAGGATATTAGTTTTCATTTGAATGCTGTTGAACAGGCTGTGGGAAATGTCAAAGAAGCAGGTCCCTCAAAGAATCATATTCCTTCTCACTTGTTGCATATGCTTTTTTTTAAGTTTCCAGGAAAACATTTCTTTATCTAGCTGTGATACCATCTTTTCACATGTGACTTCTGAATGAGTGAAGTAAGTAAGTGAAAACCAGTTCTAATGGGTGGGATTGCTTCAAGTCTCACTCCTTGATATCCTTGTTTGCCATAATCACACATATGAGTTTGCCAATTAGCATTAAATTTTTTAAAAGTGTTAAGGATCAATTGTAAACTCTCAGCTACTCCAATGATGGTAGGAGAATGCCAATAATTTCTCTATGGCCCTTTTAACTCCTTGCAAAAGTGAAGGTACACAGGTAAACACAGTTCTAGCCTCTTATAGGTGACATGTAAACAAGCTATGGGTAAGCTGCATATCAATCACAAAAATTCTTATCTTGAAAGAAGAGACCTTTGAAGTTATTTCTTGAATCTACAGACAGTGTCAAATTCCAAAAATGGCACCTAAAAGTAAAGGAAAAATTAATAAGAAGCAAAGTTAAGATCAAATATGGACATATAGGTGGTTGACAATGAACTCCTGTTGTCTCTATGTGACAAATGATATTTTAGAAGTACATTTTGATAATCTGTAGTTAATAGATAAAATGTAAAGTATGTTATAACTTCAGTGAACTTGACCATGGTAATAAAAATTTAAGTTGAACCAGGACATTTGGGTGTTGGTGATGCATTCTTCTTGTCTAAACATAATATTAAACAACAATGCCATCCTATAAATGCAATACCAATTAGCTTGTAAGCTTTAAATATATTTGTGGTTTCTACTTAGAATACGTGTATATCTCTCTAAGCAGCTTCAAATTGGCTTCAAGATTATTGCTCGGCAGGTGCTACAATGTTCAACAGATTATTCAACAACAGAATCTTCCCAGTAGATTGGGCTTTCCTGTTGTACTAGCTTTCTCTTTGCCTCCATGTGGAGCATTTCTGCAGCCCTCTGTTTTGCTTTATCTGTCAGTTTTCTGACAGGTGGAGAAATAGTTTCAAAAGTAATAAGTGACAGATAGAGCTAAACCAGTAAGATTCAGGTTTCAATATTAACACTCTGCCAGTGTTCCAAGGCCATCAGAAACTTAGGTTGGCTTAGTGTATATGAGAGATTGGCCCATCCAAGCCAAGGAATAGATGTAAGGTTGTTAGCCTGACATTTTTGTTAATTTTTTACAAAATACTAATTTATCATTTTGCGTGGTATTAACTCAACTCACCAAATATTGCAAACCTTTTTGAAAAATATCAGTATCTTTAGTAATTTGAAATACCAGTTAATTAATCTGAAAATTTTAACCATTTACTGGTTATTCTTTTGTCAATGTCATTAATGAGAATTATAAATAATTAGTACAGAACTTTAAGATACAACTTTTAATTTGTAATTCAATGGTTTTGTTTTTTGGGTAATGGAAGGTAAAGCATTTTTAATTGTTCACATATTTATTATAATTCCATACACATGTATCATATGGTGAATTCAACATATAATACGAGTCAGTGAAATTTTTGTCATGATAGTCAATATCTCATCACATTGAAACAAGCTTAAGAGATTTTACAGTAAAAATTGTAATGAGTTTTAAGTAAGGAACATCTCTCCATATAACCATCAAGTTTGTATATCAAACTTTTCATTCCATCTTATAAATATATTGCATTTAGGAATGTTAATCAAGCTCCCCTAATAATTTTAAACACTTGAGTCAAGTTGCCACTAATTTCTCTGTATTTAAGAGAAAACAAGTCCAACTACTTAAGCTCCATCTGATAATTAATTTTTTACAACTAGATGATTATTTTACAAAATTATTATCTTATGTAATATCCCACTTGTGTGCTTATTCCAGCATGTTGGAAATGAACATGCCAGTTTATGAATCCGAAGGTGCAGGATTTAACCATTGATATGGTATTAAATATTTTCATTTTTGGGGCCATACAGGTTGAAAACACCAATTCATAAATGTTTACTCACCTTTTTGCACAAAAAAAGAGCTATTAACTCACATCACTGACATAAAGCTTTTTGCACATGCCACAAGCCTTGAAAGAAGCTCTCACCACTTTGCATATTAACTTAGACTGTGCGTGACATCATATCATGTAATTATCATTAGATTGTAGCACTCTATTCTTTCTCAGCACTGCATGTCTTCAGTTGTATATTTTGCTTAAGAATTAATGCCATTTTTGCACTTATTATTTTGAACTTACCATTTTTCTTGATTATGAAAAAGGTACCAAATTTTAAACTTTTCAGTAAGAATTTGATTCAAATTATCTTCAATTTGATTTTTCTTTTAATCAAGTTAGTACTTTCTGGGCATGTCCCATTGTCTATGATAAGGTTTCTTGGACAGTACTACTTCCATTTGTTTTAACTCAGTATACAAGTTTTGTTATGTACTTTCCAATGTCATTATTAGGCCAGTGACCTAGGCCTATGCTCCATCCATATACCAGACCAATTTTTATTTCTTGATAAAAACATTTTAGGGATTATTTGGAATATTAATTCATGTTCCTTCCTTCCCCTGAAATTCTGGAACTCCTCAACAAGAGTCATCCAATTCTGTAATGGCAACTGGAAACACTGATAATCTGTGATATTACCACCATTGTGCATCAGATGATTGGTTCCATTTTGATATTGAATCCAAGATTCCCAACCTCCTGCTTCTGTTACTTCAGCTGAGTCTGCCCCATCTTTCAGTGAGTTTCACCAGTGTTGTTTGTATGTGTGCTTTTGCTTCTAGTTCATTCTTCCCAAGAAGGATTGGCTAAACCTACCTTTGTTTCTACACTGCTTAGATTTAACATGTATGTTTTTTTTTTCTGCATCTTGGGCTATCTTTCTACACCTCAATCACTTGAGCTTCTTCTTTCAGGATAGCGCTCTTCTATTTTGTCACTCATCCTCTCCATATACATGTTCTTGTCTCTTATTTACTAAACTTCTTTGCTATCTATCTACCCTTCACCTTTTTGTAGAAGCTTTGCATCATGACGCTGTCAGCATTACTGAGGACATTCATACACAACTGTTTTCCACCTTCGCCTCATTTTTCTTTGTCTATGGAATGTACTTTGTCAGGATGCTTACTTTCTGACATTTGTTTCCTTCACTTTCTTCTTAAAGACCTATATATTGCACCATTTTCTTTATAATGAAGTTTTTTTGGGGGTGTTTCTTATATTTTGGAATCTTGAGCTGATACTGTTTGTCAGCAGTCATCTCTGCTTACTTTTGTTTCTTGCTTTCTAGAAGGACCTATCACGTTTCTCATTCTGTACAACCTCATGGGGCTACATCCTTCTCTTGTTTCTAGTCATCTTGTTCTTATCCTTTACCCTCATTTCTGACTTTTTTATTTTTTTGGATCAGCCACTCAGCTCTGGTCCATGGGAGTTCAGTTCTTCCACTTTCTAAACCAGTGGACTCCCTTTAATGCAAACTTCTAGTTTACACAGGTGCTTTTTCAGATTTTCCCTGTCTTTCCATTCTTCACCTCACCTGCTTCAAACACTGTGGATGAATTCCTCAACCCCAATCTTAGATATTACTCTTGTATTTTATTTTTTGTCATTGCCAAAAAGACAGGTGATTTGCAACTTGTTATAGATCTGTCTCACTTAAACTAATTTTGGTTCAAGATGGACAGTTTCCCACTCTGAGATGGGTACTCTCCCAGGATATGGATAACCAGGATTGACGTCACAGATGCTTTCTCAACACCCCAATTTGTTTGTTCACTTTTTCTTCCTTGTGTTCATCCACAACATTTGAATATTTTATTCTCAGCTCTTCCCTTTTGTTGGCTACAGTCTGATATGTTTTCTTCAGGTCTGATGATATTTTGATCAGAGGTTGAATTCTATAATCCTATGTTCCATTACTCCATGAATGTTTAGCTTCTGCTTGCTCCATAAATCATGTTATCTACTACTTCTCCTTAGGGAGTCATCTCATTTAGGGTGATAGGTTTGACTGTCTGATTCAGGCTTGACCCCATCCAGTATTTCATTCCCTTATGAATTTTTCTCATTTTGTATGCAGAGCAGGATCCCTTCTCTTTCATGTCTTTGAGACATGGAGCTTCAGATTTCAAAGCTCTTGTGTGTGTGTCTATTATCCTGTGTAAGAGGAATTGTCTCTTTTGTCAAATCTCTCGTTCCTGTCAGGTGCATCCATGTGCATCTTCTTCGAGTGGACTCTGACCATTCAGTCATGTATCTAGAGCTTCCTTATCTTATGTCTCTCCTTCTTTCTTTTCATCTTTCACAGTTGTCATGTCTTACTCGATCCCATACAACCCTAGCACATTTTGCTCCATATTGCTGAAACTTAACATCAGTTAGAAGCCCCAAGTGGCTCAGTAGTAAGTCTGAGGGCTTATTGTGCTCAAATATTTGATTTTTTGTACCTATGGTGGACATAGCTTTGCACTTGACAACAATGAGACTTACAAACAAAACCTCTCACCTGATGCTTCTATTCAAGTGGGATGTGGTTTTGGACACTTGTTCCTTCTCAGGAGTTTGGTCTCCAGAGGATCAGTCTCTTTATCAATGTAATTGAGAAGTTGGCTGTTCAACAAGCTTGAAATCATCTTCTCAGACCATTTTTTAGGCTTATTATTATTTTCCATTCTGACACCTGAAATTTCTTCCATCCATTGAGAGAGAGATAATCTTCCTCTGGAGACCTCTGTTTTGCTTGGCTCTAGACTTTCTCTTTTGGGCAAATGAACAAATTTTTTATCACAATACTGTAATATTTGTTGCAAATCCTGAACAACTTTAATTTTACTTTATTTGTGAAGAAAATAGCGGCCATTGTGAATTGGGTAATGGGTTCACTTATGCTACCAGAACCTTCGGTTCCAATCACTTCTTCTGGGATTCCTTCCTCTCATTTGTAGGAAGAATAAGAAAGACAAATTTTATTGTTCCTTCAGCAGGTTAGGTTCTCACACTTTTTGGCTTTAATTTCTCAGTTATCCACCATTCTTTTTTTCCCCAGTGTCATGTTCTTCTTTTTGTTTGCTACTTTTAATCTTAACCCTAACCTATTTAATTTACCATTCCTGGACCACAAAGTTCTGCAACATTAAGCCTCACCCTTCCTGTCTATCTCATTCTTATTTCCCCAATTTTAGTCATTGTGCATTCCCTTTCACAATTCTTGCAGTTGGAATTGTCCTTGCCTATTTGGAGGGGGGAGACTATTGGCATTGGTTTCACATTCCCATCTCTACCTCCATCTGTATGCCAAGTCTAAGGCATTCCATTTGCCCCAGAGAATTTTTAAGTTGATTCTCATTATCTTCATTCCTCCACTGCAACCATTTCACTTCTACCATTTCCTGCTCCCTCACTTCTTGCTGAGGATTGTTGGATAGGGATATTCTCCTATCCAAAGTTTGTCTTTTTTTTCTATGCTTCTAAAAACATCGTGTCTAGCCCCTTTCTTTGTCCTGATGTCATCATTCTTCACTTTTGTACTTTGTTTCAACATTGTTCCTAGCCCTATCTTCCACCATTTTACCTCGTCTTAGTTCCTAGTTCCCTGTTTTTTGATTTCCAATTTCCTCTGCTACCTAGCATGAGACTAGTTGAGCTTGTTTATATTGTTTTCATCATATAAAGTCCTGTGGGTGCCCTGCTGTCATGGTTTGAGCTCCTGTGATCACACTTTTCCATCCATACAAGGGTTTTGCTGCTTTTTTACCCACAGACTTTTTACCATTTCCTTTCCCTTCTCCTTTTACCCCTAATCTTGTTTCATTTTCTCCTTTCACTCCCATCTATGTCCCACATTACTTTGAGGCTATGTTTGTCACCATTTCCAACTATTCCTCACTCCCACTCAATATCTTATTCACTGGGGCAGCCTTCTCCCATCTGCCTATAAGCTATGAAACTTTCAGTCACTAGGATTCATGCCTATCCTGATCATTCTGCGTGTGAGGTTTAGTGTTTGATGACCATGACTTCATGGGCACTGCTTTGAGTCATACACATATGCACCTCCTCTGTTGGTCCTTGCATGACTAGAGGGAATACTCATGGGATTCTTTGACCTCGATGATTCTCCTATCCCTTTCTCTATTCTAGTATCTGTATGGGTAGATGGACCGATCCAATATCACCATCTGTTTTCCATTACCTCTACCCAAACTGTACCTACATTTCTTTGCCTATGTTTCCCTCTGTTTTGGAGACCATCCCTGTATGCCAATTTTACATCTGGCACATGGACCCAGGATGAGCTCTTTCTCCATATCCATACACTCAAGCTTCCGATAGACTGTTGGAAATTATACCATTATTACCTAGTAGATCATTGCATTCTATTATGATAACTCTTTGTTCTTTCTTATTAATCACCATGGGGAAGTCCAATCTAGAACCCCTTGCTTTCAAACTTTGGACCTTCTTTATTGGGCCAATTCTCAATATGTTTGTTTCCATGCTTGCCATGTACCAGTTACTGTGAACTAGGTTGTAGACTACCTCTCTTTGCCGGACCAATGCTCTACCCACAGATGGTCTATTCTCCCTGTTTCCATTGGGGTGCTTTCTTGAGGACTCCACTCGTTGTTACCTAGCCAAACCTCTCACATACTTCCTCTCTTCTAATCATCTGGTCTCCTACCCTTGGCCCTGTCTGTCACTGCCTTCTAGTGGTCTGGCCTTATACTTATCAGAATGCTAATCCACCTTTTCAGTCTTTACCTTGGGTCTTGTCGTGGCTAGAGACACTCTTTGTTATTTCCCCGTGGTGGTACCCCTCTGGCTGGCATAGCTCTTTCAATACGGGGCTGGTCAATGTGATGACCTCGTAACCATTTTGTGCTTGTTATAGTTTTCATGCTATAACTTTTAAATTAGTAAGCAAACAGTAATGAAATTTGGCAGCTTATCAGTAAACATTACAATGCTTTCATATTCAAAATATCAAAATTTTTTATTAAGTTGTAAGGTTTGTAAAGCAATGTTTCTCTCATGCTTTTTTTTTTCTTTTCACATCTTTGCCTGTCTATCATGCAAAGTAATTTTCATTTTAAGATTAAAAATACTTTTATGCATCAGAAAATTTTAAAATTTCTATGCGAAATCTTTATAATGTCTGGATAGTTATAAAACATTCCTTACGAAAAAACTTTGTATTTTTGTCTGTTATTTTCAGTAATTAATCTCTGTATGGGTTCGGTAGGGTTGAATGATCTTGCAACCACCATAAAAAATTAGAAAATAAACATAAATTATGCCTCTTTCATTCTAATATGAACACAAATAACATGAAAACATAAATGTTTAGATGAAATAGCTTAAATCTCATAACATTATATATATTTATTATTTTTTCACCCGTGCCTGGCTAACAATACAGAAGTTACAATAACATGGCTCACGTGCACTCATGTTACCACATTAAAACCACTAGGGGGACATTCTGAGCTTCTAATTGGTTATTCATATCATGTATATAAATCTATATAAGGGAGCATTTCCAAAAATAGAAAGAGGTGGATGGGGTGCTACTGTGTTTGATTTATTGCATGAGCAATATCTTAGCAAATAGAAAAGATGAGAGCTTCTTATTTTATATTCTAGCTTGTCAATATCTGTAATTTGAGTTTCTAATTTGTACAAAACTGTAAACTTAGTATTTTGAACCAGTGCTGCATTTAACATACAACATGACACACAAAAATTGATGTTTATTTCTGTTTTTTAAATATTTACTTTAAGAAATTGAGTAATGTATAGTTCTAAAATTTGAATTATAATCTACAGTTTGATACCAAACTT
>NW_013666131.1:486109-501583 GCF_000517525.1 Limulus polyphemus
AACATAAATTCATGAAACAGTAGTTCAATAAAATTTTGAATGCGAGTCAACAGATGAGATGATATGACCTTTCACCTGTGACCTGTATTGAAAGGGTTAATCTTGGTTTCCTCTTCAATGCCACCTGACAACCCAACCCTCTCTTCCCCTGTCAATTATACATTATTGCTTCAACATCTCCCATCTCCATTCCATCATGGGATCTTGTTCTTCCACCTTCCTATTTGGATTAGTCCAGTCCATTGCCCATTAAACCAGACTTTCTCATATGATCATCCTTTCCTTTCACATTCTGAGCATCATTCTACCTGGTCCTTCTACCAGTATGGGGTGTGTGGCTTTTGAGGTTAGTCCATCTATTGCCACGCTCCTCCTAATCATTCTGCTGGTGGATATCTCCCTACCCTTTACCAGGCTTTTGTACAGGATTCAGCTTCTTCGCCTTTGCCAGTTATCAGGCAATCTTGTTTTCAACATTTCTCCTTTCTCAATGCAGCAAGGTGTTTTCTCCACTTTGTTCTGGTGCTTCCTTATCTATAGGCATGCTCTTCCCATTCCCAAGACTGACTGGGACCTCAATGTCATCCTGCTCACTGTTACTCATGACCCTTTGAGCTGTTGGCAGCCTTCAATTTCTACCACTGTCTCTTCAGACATATTCTTCTTATTTTTTGCTTGTGGTCCCCATCATTCAGATCTTTATGCTAGCAATTCATTCTCTACCCTTTCTATCGCCCTTATATTCTTATTTCTCCAGACTGGCTCTTTCTCCCTAGTCTTAACTGCTCAGCTAGACCTGTACTCTTCTTCTCTATCTGTTCCTTCTATTTCACTCTTCTATGATCGTTCAGACCCAGATAGGCGTTTTGCCATGTTTGTGACATTCCTTGCTGCATAGCTCATACCTCTTACTTTCAGGGTTTCTGTTTTCCACTCTACATTCTCTGGGATTCCTCTTCCTCCAGGGATGAATTTATAGGTAGGGTCTGTTAAATTCTTTGTTTGTTATACTCCCCATTGTGTGTTTTTGCATGCAGATGGTCTGCATTTTGCCCCACTAGATTTGTCACCTCTTATCTTTTTCTTGCAACTTGTTTCATTTGGCTGCTGGATGAGATTCTTCAATCTGGCATGTGGACTACCTCACATAACTTTGTTGCCCACTCTTTTCATCATGCCTTGCATGGCCTTATGGTTAGAGTGTTTGACTTGAAATCTGAGGGTTGTGGGTTCAAATCCCTATCACCAAACATGCTTGTCCTTTTAGCTGTAGGGGCATTATAATGTGACAGTCAATCCCACTATTCCCTGGTAATAGAGTAACCCAAGAGTTGGCAGTGGGTGGTGTTAACTAGCTGCCTTTCTTCTAGTCTATCACTACTAAATTAGGAACAGTTGTGCAGATAGCCCTCATGTAGCTTTGCACAAAATTCAAACCAAACTAAACCAATTTCTTCACCATCTGGCTTTCTCATCTCCTGAAGGTCACTACCTGCCTCCATTTGGCATCCTACAGTTTACCTACCATCTTTAAACAGGTGAGTACATCTCTCATTGGTTTATAGCATTTGCTTAGAGGGTCCTGCCAAGTGATCCCTCCTGGGGTGCACTTGTTTTCCAAAATACCAAAGTGAGCCAGGATAATGGAAAGTGCTAATAACATCTGCCCTAGCTCCATTTATGTCCACTGTTGAGATGGGGTGTTCTGCAAGGCTACTTGAGGTATAGGTATCCTTGTAGTATATTCTGATATCTGATTACTGTATGGTCTGGCTCCTTTGCTCTTCTATGGGAGAGGATGCCTTTATCAGGTAACTACTCATCAGGTTTGTTATCTCATCTTTCCTCTTACCATCAATGTTTCCTGAATGAGATCTTACAAGAGGAAGGGTGGAAGACCTCTGACACATTTGTATCACATCACTTACCTCACATAGCAGTTTCATCTTCCTCCAGTCACCAATCTCTATTTTTTCTTGTTAATGTTTTTACTTTATTGCTTCTTCATCCAAAATCTACATCAAGTTGGGGAGTACAGAAAGCTTTAAACCTGTTTGGTTTTGCTTCAGGCTCGCTGTCAAGGTGGTGTTTGTTGCAAGAATGCTTTGGCAGGATATATATATATTGTTTTCCAGGCTGTATTTCACAAAGAAAATAAATGACAGCACTAGATGTATGCCTCCTCTCACACCTGGCTAGTGCCTGCTGTCCTTAATTGTAATAACCCACTACACAGTCTATCAGCATAGAACTCTATGCAGATATGATTTTTCCTGATCAGTTTGAGCTCCTCTCCAGGTGTTCTCACCTAGGCCAATTTCTTCATCCCATTTGTTTCTGCTGAAGGAAAAGAAAACTCTTGCTTCTCTAGTCTCAAGCTGCTGGAGAAGTTGATATGAGGAGATTCCCATTGAGAAAGTAGACCAAGTAGATGTACCTCTCAATGGGAAGTAGGGTTGGGTGTTACCTGGATCTAACTACATTATGAATCAAGCTATTGCTGGTGGTTAGTGTAGCTAGATCGTTCTTATGTTCTTCTTCGGATGCAGGTATACGATATTTTCTTCCTGAACCTGATTTTGTGGTAAGTATCACATGTATTTCTCCAATATGGAATGACTTGACTTATAACCCTAGCCACATTACTATCATGCTTAGCTGACCACCTGTGGGATAATATCTAGTTAAGCAATCTTATATTCCATCCATTTGTGAAACATTAGCACAACACAAAGGTTCTTCCAGCAATATATTTTGCTCTACCACCTCTATTGGGCAAAGAGTATTTCCTGCTTGTGAAGTATGCAGTCTCCCACCAAGCGATGCTCTATTATTTTTTGGGATCCTAGCTATGTTATACAGAGAGATGAGTAAACATTTGTAAGTTCAAATTTTTCTTACCTGAAAGTGCATTTCAAATAATTACTCCCCTTTCTGCACAACCTTCCACCCTTCCTCCCCACTTCTGATGTATTTATTTTGCCTCATCAAGAATAAGCCTTGTTCAGTTGGATATGGAGGATGTGTTACCCTCCTAATGGTGAAGGGCTATGGCCTAATGATGATTACATAGGCTGGTGAAATACACATTAGGACTCATAGGGGTGGGAACTATGTTCAAAGCTTGTAACGTGTGCCAAAATCGTTACAGCATTGGCACAAGGTAATAGCTCTTTGTTGCACAGGAATGAGTAACTGCCTGAAACACATTTTCAGGTAAGGAAGATGTTAACATTCATACATGTTGATATATTTTCAGTACTAAGAGAACTTGTAGACTGTATTTAGATGTGAACCCACTCACTGTCTTATATGGGTATTTTATGATATCTAGTTTTCTTTTGAGTAAGGAAAGAAGTTATACTATTGAAGTTTACAAGATTATCCAAAGGACCAATAGAATAAAAACCTCTGATTTCTTTGTCCTATATTTTGAAGACAATAGAACATGAGTTTTAGATTTAAAAAAGACAAGCTAGGTTCCAGTTAAGTCAGTTTTATTTTTATAGCAGGGTGATTGGGGAATATATTCTGGAATGAGGTGCCATCAACTGTAATGGAGGTCATCACTTTACAAGAGTTTATAGGAGAAATCAATAATTTCCTAGAAAATACATGATGGGTTTATGTTTTTGCTTTTTGTGAAGAGTGGGCATGCAAGGAGAGCCTTAACGGACCAATGTAACAGCCCTTTGTTGTATATGTGTGTGTGTATATAGTACATGTGCGATTATGTAGGGTTGAGAGTGTTTTCGAAGGTCATGAAGTAAGATCATAATAAATATAACTATCTTTTACCTGTACTAGGCTTGCTTAAAATGTCCATGCAAATTATGATAAGCAGACTTTACAGTGTATATTAGACTTATGGATATATTTAAGAACAAAAAGCCTTTTGCTTGCATATGTCATGGGTTCTAATGACATATGTACATTTGTATGTTATTGAATGACATAAATCACATAGTTTCAGCAAATTCTTGTAAAATTCTAATAAAGATTTCCATATGATAGCAACAAACTAGCTTTTTAAGATTGTTTAGGAATAAAAATTTATAGTTGCATAAAAAAAGTAAGAGCATTCACCTTTTTTATTATTATTTTTGCTAAATAATGCTATAATTCTACCTGAAGTCAAATTACACAAATATAGAAAATACAAAAATTTTGTATTTTAAAATTTACAAATTATTTATCAGTATCTTGTAATAATCATGACAGGATTTATATGCTTAGAACTTGTTCCTTGGTAGTTCAGTTGGTAGAATATTGATCTCTGAATAATACAATAGTATGAGTTGATGATTCTGTGTTCAAGTGGTATAATTTCTGATAAGATACCTCACCTCCTCACACAAAATAGCTTGATTCCTTGTGCATCTGCCTATGAGATTTGCATGCCACTAGCCTTGAGCTAACTTCTAACCCTAAAAATTATGAGTTTAACGTGAACTGCGCTGGTGCATGATGACATCATCATGCAATGGTAGCCTTCCACCAATAAGAGGATGACACAATCTTCTTGCAAAGTAACTCCCTTAAGCATTTGTACTCAAAATAATGTTGTTTCTCAGTTTTGCCTAAAGCAGATGTGTTTTTAAAATTATTAATTAATTACTTGAGATTTGCAATAGTTTAGGAAACTGAAATTTTATTTAAGTTTCTCTGGTTTCTTTTTATTACTAAAGAAAAATAAAACTTTTTCCTGCTTAACCATTATGAATTTTCAAATAATTGTATCTTCTTCTATGTCCCGTATGTTGCTTGTGTATGGGGCTCTGTTTATGGAGGACATGATGGCTGTTATTCAACATGTTGTGGGTTCTTTCATACACACTGGGCCTCCTCCTCCCATCTATTCATCAGATGTTCCTTATCCCCAAGTTGAACATGATTAGGATGATGAGGGTTTGCTTTAGGCATAGCTTATATCTTTATATGTATGTGCTTAGGAGCAGTTACTGCACTAGGAGGTTGTGTTACCCTTCTATTGGTAGAGGGTTATCATTACATGATGATTTAATGATGCACTAGCTCAGTTCACATTAAACATGATTTTTAAGTGGGAGTTAGCACAAGGCTACTGGCTTGCAAATCTCATAGGCAGATGCATGATGGATCAAAGTTTTCTGTGTGGGAGGTGAGTACCTATCAGCAATATATTTTAAGGAAAGGAAAATGTTAACTTCCATAAGAAAGTTGTTTTTATATTGTCTGTACTACCTGTTTTGATGCTTAGTGTAAATATACAGTAGAACCAAACTCTGAAGTCATGCTTTTACTGGTTGGTATATTTTTATCCAAATATTAATTACTTGTTGTTTTTCTGATTTTTATAGGTTCTGATAACTGTATGAAGTGAAAAAAACATCTATTCTCAAGGTATCCTTAGATGGAGAACTGTATTTAGCCACAACCACTCAAGTTTTCCCAGAACTGATATCTACTTGTTTAAGACTGTAAGAGTCTAGATCAATGGAGAACATACTTGGAAATGGCTCAGGAGTTTCTTCCATTTTGTGATGTTCTTTTCAACATCATTTCTCTTGCATCGTATTTCTGTGATGTAGTGTTTGATGTGGTAACAGTCTACACACTGTTTGTTCACCATGAAACTACATGGTTTGCTCTTGCTTTGTCATTTATTTTACTTTCTCTTATTCTTTGTCAGCTCATGTCACTACGATGGTACTTCAGAAAGAAGAGAGTAAAAGTGGATTTTAAAGTATTTTTCATTGGTATCATTCATG
This sequence comes from Limulus polyphemus, assembly GCF_000517525.1. Classification (NCBI taxonomy): domain Eukaryota; kingdom Metazoa; phylum Arthropoda; class Merostomata; order Xiphosura; family Limulidae; genus Limulus; species Limulus polyphemus. The sequence goes on from NW_013666131.1 coordinate 491,860, forward strand.
TTCTTCAATGTGGAGTGTTATGGAGATACTTTAAGCTCTTTATACCTGTGGACCTAGCTCGCGTAAAGATTGAGGTCCGTGATTTGTGTATGCTACGGTTAATTCATGCTTTCTGTGAGGCAGCACCCATGCTATTAATCCAATTGTATCTAATATGGCTTAAGTCTGGTTTATTCAGCCTTTCAGATTTAAATATTGTCTCAACAGCTCTCTCAATTTTTAGTGTGTGCTGGGCAGCTTGCGTCCTTTACAAAAAATGTACGGAGACGAAACATTCACCGCTTAGTACTTACCTGGCTGGGAGTGATATTCCAGTTTCTGTGGCATCTAGGAACCATAGCTTCCCGTGTAACTGCACTGACAGTGTATGCAACTTTGTATCATTACTGGGTATTTGTGGTAATAGGATTACACTGGATTAGTATGCTGTTGTGGCTTATGTCTCCCAAAAATGTTTTCCATGGTGAAAGTATTTTCTGGATGAAAAGAACGGGTTTCTGTATGCTTATTGCTTATGTGTATATTTTTTGCTATGTAAATCTTCAAGAATTTAATCCAAGACTTAAAATGATTGCTTTTTACATCACTATGTTTCTTGAAAACACACTTCTGATGGCAGTATGGTTGGCTTTACGTGTAGATACTGATTGGTTTCATTATCCTGTAGTTGTAATAGTCTGGGGTGGTTTTTTATTGGGCATACTTTTCATGGCACTCTATTACAAATTCTTCCATATTCGCCACCTGAAGCAAAGTCTTGCTCTTGCTTCTATGCAGGGATCTCACTCAGAGTGTGCAGCATGTCCTCCTGGGTCCTGTGTTGACCATTCTATTCGAACTAGTACGTACTTCCTCAGTGAGACATCGACTAATGAATACTCTAATGGAAGTTTTGGAGTTACATATAAGCCCCAAAACAGTGCCATATTTCATTCTGTTAATGGAACTTTTTCTAATGGTATGGTTAACAATATTCCTGGTGTTTTCAATTGTCGCTTGAATCCTGCTCTAAAGAGAAAGAAAAAAAAGCCATCATCCTTTATACCTCCTCCTGTTCCAGTAACATCATTGTCTAATGGAAAGATGTCTAACCCCTTCTGGAAGAGAAGCCTACCAAGACCAACTGGCAGTGATCATGAGAGTAGTGTGGGATCTCGGGTGAACATACAGCAGAAACTCCAGGAAAAGAAACAGCAACAGTTACAGGAACTAAAAGAAATTGAAGAGGAAATAAAACAAGGAAAAATTAAAAGGCCACATCCATTAGACACAAGTGAACAGGGAACCTTAAGACAGCCTATACCTCATTCTAAGAAACAACCGTGGATGCGTCCTGAACTTCCATCAGATATGCCAATGCACTTCCAGTATCCTTCATTAATTGGACCTCCAGGAATGCTTGGCATTAGACCAAAAGCAAAGAATCGTTCCCAAACTCCAGAAATACTTCTTTCACCTCATTATTTAGAAAATAGTCGAATTTACTATGATTATCATGAACCCCGAGGTTCTTTTTCAGTAGTACCAAACTTGAACCTTCAGCATACATCTGATCTATCAAGTAATAGCAATGCATCAGGAATCTCTAGAAATAGGCATCAGGGCAATCAAAAGGAACATAGGGATCGTTGTAGTGCCATGTATAAATCATACAGAATTCCATCAGACTTGGACAGTCAAATATCTCTCCCAAGGTCTTACACACTGCCCAGGGAGTTCAGATATTATCGCCGACCCAAAATAAGAAAATCTGTACGAACAGATCAGTTTTTTGTATTTAATAATTCTAGTGATGGTGATGTTGACTCAGGAGATGATAATGATACAGATGTTTTGCCCGCAAGCCGTCCTGTTACCCACATTCGAACACGCCAGCATCCTTTCCACCTTCGTAATGTAGGAGTTAGACAACATCATGAAACTAAACTGTAAATAAAGGTTCAGTAAGTGTATTATAAACTTTTTTCAGTTGCACTTTTTAGTGCCTTAAAGCATTCTAAAACCATAGTGAGATTAAGCAAAGTTGCATTTATTTTATTGGGTTTTTTACCACTTTGGATAAAAAATATACATAGGTTATTTACTATCTTTATTTGTATAGATTAGTTTTTCATTATTCTAGGATATGTTAAAAGTCTGATAACATCAAATATAAAAAGAATGTTAGTATATGTTCTTGAAAAAAATTAAAACACAAACTAGATTTGATATAGTAATAGTTTTTGTTTAATTTGTTAATATTAGCCCAACAAATAATAAGAAATGGTTAGATTTTTTATTCTTTGTGCAGTTAACATTGTTTGAAATGCACTATTACAGTTGCTCACAGTTTTATTTTTGTTAAAACAAAAAATAGTAGAATTAAAATTAGTTTAATCTTTTGTCTTGGTTTGTATTTGAAATGGGATACAATATATTTTACATTGAATGTTGGTACTTTGTTGCACAGTCAAGAGAAAATGACATCAAACAATTACTTTTATCACCCTGTTATAAATCTATGTTAAACAGTAAAGAAAATAAATGGAAACTTAAATACATAATGTGAAATCAATATATTGTTATAAATTGAAACTATTTTTGCATAATGTGAAATCATCAAACTAATAGGATTATACCTCAGAACCAAATAAATTGTTTACATCCACCACTATATGAGGCCTACTTTTTTATTTGCTTTGCTCATCCAAGCAGCACTAATCAGCTGTAAATTCATCAAAACTAGTTTGCTACAGAAGAAATAACAAGTCAGATAATATATTCAGCCTTTACATAATCATTTCTTCACTGAAGGTCACATTTTGGTGAGGAAAGAAATTCACAAATAAAAAAATAATCATTTAGTCAGCTGAACAATAATGGATAACTAATTGTGACATTACGTTGTGTTATCCAGACACCTACAGGTTATTAATTAATAGGTTACTAGTGGTGAGTAAAGGTCTATACATCAGAACCTAATAAATTGAAACTCTTAGTTACATAATGTGAATTCAGCATATTGGTATTTGCAGTGAAATTGTTTTCAAAGCATTGAAAAATGTTCATTATTTTGATATTGTACTTTGCTTTGTCTCTACAAGTATTTTCCAATACAGTACTTACCTCTGGTCACAAAATTAGCTATTCTTGTTCAGTGCTGCCCTCTATTTGCTAACTTTTTCTTATGCACACCACAAGCCTTGTGTTCCCTCCTTGTTGGATTACTACATTCCAACATGTCTCTCATGCAAATCATCATGTGTCATCTCTTAGCCAATAGTAGCATGGCATGCTCACATGATGCATGTGACTCTCTCTACACGCCTCTACCGAACCTTCACTTCTCATTTGGCAGCATTTGAGTTCTAGTTCTAGTGTGACAATTTTTTTTTTCTGCATGAAGTGGTTCCTTTTTCATTTTTTTAAATACCAGTTCATTCACTATACTTCTGCACTTGACAATTTGTGAAAATTTTCTTGAGCTATGAATCCCGAAAGTTACGTTACCACTTTGGGGGTCACGCCAATAACCAGTGTTTTTTCTCAAGCCTAGGTGTGTGTGACCCGATGGTGAATCTCTGCTTCTATATGTCAGGAGATTGAATGCTACCTGGGTCAACCTTTGTCTCCTGACATTGCCAAGGCTCCTACTGAGTCACCTGAAATTGTTCAGAATGATGAGGATTTTGATTGTCTTTTCCCACCTTCAGAGTTTGCCATTCCCTCCCAATTGCAACCTGAGGAATCACCTAGGCCTAACTCCATTTTCGGAAATTTTGTGTCTCAGGTTTTTGATGTTTTATCCCTTTCCCCTATCTCATATTCACCTCATCCTTCCTTGTTACATGAGCCATCTTCTCATACATTTTTGGTATTTCCTTCATCCCCTGATATTTGGATCAGTTTGTCTCACAATTAAGTGAGGGGATCAGCATGCAATGCCTCTCAAGGACTTCTGATCAGAAAACCCTTTTTACCATCGTTCTGACCATCCATTGTTGGATCAGCAGTTGTTGGGGTCATTGTTACCTGTTTGGAGAGCAGCTCCCAATAATGTTAGTCTTACCCATGCTAAATATTCTTGCCTTCGTCTTACCCTAACTAACCTTCTGCAGTATCTTTCTTCCATACAACTCCTATTAGAGGCTCAATAGAAAGATTTTCTGTGGATACCTTTCACCTTCTCTCCTCCACATTAGCCCACATTTAGTCCTTGGCTCTGGTGTTACATATGCAGTTTCTTTGTTGTTGGGACTTTATAGGTAGAGATGCAGTACTAGTTCTGGTCAATTTACCCTCAATATATTTCAGGGACGTATGTCTTGCACCTTTTCTGAGACTTTACGTCTTTGATACATTCACAGAAACTATCAAGCCTTGGGTGACATCAGCCCACCAGCAATTCACCCTTATGACCTTTGTAGCCCGTTTGTCTCAGTCAGAGCCTCATATGCCACCTATTCCTGTTTCCCATCCTTCATCCTCCCATTCCTTCTAATCAGGGTACTTCTTTTCGTTTATTTGCTGGACAATGTAACATCCATCTCCACCAGTACCACTGACTACCTTGTGGGTTTTTGGTCCAGTGGGAGCACAACTGTTGGAGTTTCTTCCTTGCTAGTGTTCCTTCATCAGTAATCAGTGGGTGATATGAGTTCTGTCAGAAGGATTTGTTATCCAGTTTCTTTCCCCTCCTTCTGTTTCTACTTGGCCCATTTCCTTTCCTCCTCCTCGAGATCCTGTGACTTGCCAGTATCTGTTAGACGCGGTTCAAGATTTGCTTTTGCAGTGAGCAATTGAAGCATTCCACCATCCTTCCAAGGTTATTTACTTCCATCTTTTCATTGTCCCTAAGAAAACTGGGGATTAGCAGCCAGTCTTCAATTTATCTTGCCTCAACCACTTCAACACACTTCCAAAATTCACCATGGAGTTTTTCTCACCCTGAGATGGACATTTCCCCAGGGTTGTGGATGATAAAAATGGATGTCGCCAATGCTTACCTCCACATCCTTATTTTCAGTTTGTCCATCTCGGGGTGGTTTACCAATTTTGGGCCCTTCCCTTCAGACTTGCCTCAACTCCTTATGTGTTTTATTGCATAGTCCAGGCTTTTGCTCATCATCTTCATGCTCTGGGGATGCAATTTCATTATTATATGGACGACTGGCTCATTCTGAGCAGAAATCAGCCACTCATACTCACCAACTCTTTTCTTTGGCAGCTCAGGTGGGCTGGTTGATCAAATTAAAGAAGTCATTCCTTCGACCAACTCAATATCTTGTCTATTTGGAGGTCTTTTTTGACACCAATATTAGTTGTGTTCTGCCTTCTCCCTTACATCTTTGTTCCATGGAACTTTTAGTTCACCATGCTCTCTCAACTCAGTCACTTACTGCTCATGAGGTTCTATTACTTTTGGGGATGTGGTCCATATGATGCCCATATGAGATCACTGCAGTGGGTGCTTCTTGAACAAAGGAACCTTGCTTGGGATTCTCTTTCCACTACCATATCTCTTTCTCCTTCCCTGCAAAACAATCTGCTATGGTGGTTGGGCAAATCCCATACATCAGCAGGCGTGCCACTTCCTCCTCCACATCCAGATCTACATGTTTTTCACAGATGCCTCCCTTCAAGGATGGTGTGTTCCACAAGATTGCTTGATAGTTAATTATCTTGCAATAATTTGCTACATAAGCATGCCTGTTCCACATATACCATTCATAGACTACATGGGAAAGCAAAAGGGGATTGCTGCCCATCTGTGCCATTCCTCAAGTGAACAATTTGGTATGGTCTGCTTCATGGTCACCCATTGCACTGTCTCCAGTGATGACGTTCCTCCTGGTACTCCACTGCATTGTCACCCTCCTTTGCTTGAATGAGGTATGGAAGTCCTTACCACTTCCAGTTCCAAGCTGCTGGTGTGGTTGACCACAGAGGCACTCTTCTGAATGTGTTCCATAAAGAAAAGGTTAGAACCATTCAGTTGAGAGTAGGGCAGTTTTCTGCTGGTGCAGATACAACATGTCCTCCAGAGGAACTACCTTTACCTTACCTCCTGATCACATTTACACAACAAAACTGGGGTTGATGTGGCCTCCTGACACTATTTACACAAAACTGGAGTTTAGATGTCACCTTCATAGATAACATGGCCTTCTGCTAACATTTTCACGACCACTGGAGTTTAGCCATCACCTTCCTGTTTGACATGGCCTCCTGATACTATTTACACAACATGAAAGTTGAGCCGTCACCTTACAGGATGACATGGCCTCCAACTTCCTTTTACATAAGCATGGGAGTTGAGTCGTCACTTTACTGGATGATGTGGCCTCCTGATACACTTTACATAACAACTGGAGTTAAGCCGTTGCAATTGCAGTTCACCTCTTTGATTGGAGACCTCATCCTACCTTTGCATGGAAGTCAGTTTCTAGCATCAAGATTTGGGATTAGAGTGAACCAATCAACATAATTCCTCACACTAGTCTGGGTTGTCTGTCTTCCTCCCCCCAATTGCTCCATTTGTGTCTTTGGCCACAGTGGTAGTATGTGGGATTGTTCCCATGCTATCCTTGACTATCCCTTGTTCTCTTCTTATGGTGATGTTATTGCCTTTGGATGGTACTGGCTTGTGCCACAGTTGGGGGGGTTGATTCTGTGCTATAGACATCTTTTCAATACTGGATGTCGATTCCCGGGTCGATAGATTGGTGATTATTCTTGTGGTATACCCAGAAATTAGTGTGGGTCTTAATCCCCGATTCTTGTTTTTGAGATGAAGATGGTATGATCCTCATCCTACCCTTGCGTGGATGTTGTTACATATTACAATTTTCGAATGGCCTGAAACCGAGCTAAGTGATAATTTAAACTTAGTAGTTAAATTGTACTTTGGATTTAGCATTTAAGTAAAAGCCAATATATGATATCAGTTTATGATATTTGTCAAGAAGATTGATACACACAGTTTTGTTTTTTAATACAAATATGTTTTAATATACAAACAACAATACAATTTACAATAACAGTTATTACAAATACTTATTAAACACAGTGATTTATATACAAAAATTTTACAAATTTACAAGCAATATAAAGTCTTCATTCTAGTCTGGAACTTCCTTGATATCTTATCGAGGTTACACAATGAGCAAGTTAATTACGAGTTGATGTAGGTTCCTTTAATGGGGAGCTAGCTAGCTTTGTCCTTCGTTATTCACCAGCCACACATGCCAAGTTTTTCCACAATGAAGTTATATAATGTTATAACTGAAGTTAAATGATTTGTAATGTTCAAACTTTGTAAATGTCTGGTCAAATGTTTGAAGTTTTCCAATTGATAAGCATTATAACAATTACAGTTATAACTTCCTAAGTTTATAGCACACTGACTATAGCAAACTAATAATAGATACTCTTTTTTGCCGTGTCACATTGGTTATATTTATAGGCGTGTAGAGAGTTTCTAGAAAATTCAGATTATGTAACAATACAAAGCTATGCTAGTGTTTACATACACACATACATTGTTGATTCATACACTTGAGAATCTTCTACAACCTTAGAAAATTGGCGGGAGTTTTGAAATACATATTTAGCAGTATAAGCTATGCATATTTCAAAATATAAATTTATAAAAATAAATCATTCACAATGTTGGTACCCCACGAGGAGGTTTTGGATGTAGTTGACTTACCAAGTACGGTCTGCTGTGCCCTAGCCACTCTGCACCTCACAGTTTTTGCCCTTGTGCTTTACACAGTCTACACATGGACAAAGAGTATAGCTGGTTCAGAAGTGGTGCGGTTCCCCTCTCCTGATCTTCAGATCTATATCTCTCATTGTTGGGTATCCTTTGGATGCTTTTGTGGGTACTTCTTTTGTTCCCTTGCACCAGTCCCTCCTCCTTCACAATGTGGAATTCTAGCTAATCCTGTGAGAGTAGGTAAGTACTGTATCGGAAGTTATCATTTTCCTATACTGAAAATGTATTTCTGATACGTACTTACCTCCCTCTCACACTTCCCAACATTCCTCCCCTACTTCTCTAGTGCTCACACCTTCTGCCAAACTTCGAAGTGAAGATTCGGTAAAGAAGTGTAGAGGGAGTTACATGTGTCATGTGAGCCTGTCATGCTACTATTGGTTAAGAGATGATGCATGAGAGACATGTTGGAATATAGTAATTCCAACAAGGGGGGGAGCAGAAAGTTTGTGGCATGTATAAAGAAAAAGTTTGCATATAGATGGCAGCACTGAATGAGAACAGCTAATCTTGTGAGAGAAGATAAGTACCTATTGGAAATACATTTTCAGTACAGGAAAATTATAATTTCTGATTTTTGCCAAGTAATGTAAAGTCTATCAAAAAAAAAAATTATTTATTTGCAGGTAACTGTGCTTTCAGTTTATATTGAGATACATACAACTATACAAGTATATTTCAAAACTCATTTGGTTTATTTTTCCCAAAATGTTATTTTCCAAATTGAACTCTTAAAGTAGAATGTATAATAGATGACTTTGTAAGTACTAACTAAACCAGTCAAAATTAGATTTCTCAAACTCTCCTAGTAGAATCCCAGATTTCTTTGTAGTAGACTATTTTTGCTTTACTCTGACCTTTGAAACATCACTAACATTGATGAGAGGAATTCTGGTAGTGATAAAAAAAATTCTAATATTCAGTGCAAAAGGAATATAAAGATTCAGACAATTTTAATTCAGAATTTGATTTGTAAAGTTTTAAACTGGTGCTACTTTTTTTTCTATGATTTGATGATCTGTCATAACTCTGACACGCTTAAAAGTATTATATATTATGTACTTGATTTGGTTCTGTTTTTCTCACCAAGTTCTTATGTTTTTTGTCAACAGAAGCTAATGTGCTAATCATTCTGTTGATATTCATTTTAATCAAACTACTAATAGTAATGGTGCATTATGTGAAACATTTTAAAATATTTAGTTCAATTTAATGTGATATGCTTCCACTCTGAATTAAGTTTTACCAATTCAAGAGTTCAAAACTATGATATTTCAAGTTTTATTATTATGTTTACTCCTGTTGTATGCTGACATATTACCATTTTTTTGAAATTTTACTTCAACATCATATTACGTGTCTTCTACTGTTAATTGTCAATTTCACTGATATTTTCGGTTAACTATCAAGTTTTTGCTCTTCCCACTTTTCTCAGAGCCATGTATCACATTTAATGCTTTGCACATTTTCTCCAATTAACTAACATGTTTTTGTTTTCTATATAATTTTCATAGGTATTTAACATTCCCTGTATCTATTCTTGTGTTTTCTGTAAAGCTTAGCATGTTTTCTAATGGATTTTCTATACAGTATTCCCTCGCTATTCGCGGGGGTTACGTTCTTTACCCCCCCCCCTTGTGTATGACTGTCAGGCACGATGCAATTGCGAAATTGCGCCAGTACACTTTCAATTGGAAGTCCTCATTCTCGTCTATTTAATCAACTAATTGTTGAAGACAGTTGCCAGTGTAAAGTGCCTTAAAGGCACGAATCACTCCTTGATCCATAGGCTGGAGGAGGGATGTTGTGTTGGGAGGGAGGAATTCAATCTGAACTCCCTCATGATACAGATCCACAGGGTGACCGCCAGCATTATCCATGATCAGCAACACTCGAAACTCGAGTTCTTTTTTGCGAAGGTATTCTTCCACTTGAGGGATGAAACACTGATGAAACCAGTTGGAT
>NW_013666131.1:502337-503459 GCF_000517525.1 Limulus polyphemus
GAGAGAGAGAAACAGCTGATCAGCAGCATGCATATGCAGCCAATCAGCAAGAAGGAGAAACTAAAGCTGTCAGCCATTGGCCAAATTCAAACCTATTTCCTAGCCTCCTCGGGACCGAGCGCTGTGTGTGTGCGTGTGTAGTGCGTTACTGGCTGTGCTTTGCCGTTTGCATTGTGGGGGAAGCTGAGGCAGTCAACCAATAGTAGCCCAGCCCATTGTTCGATGAAGACGTCAATCGATAAAAACTGCTCGAGAGAGTAAATACAGACATACCCTCGAAAAGCGCTTTTAGTCTCTATGACCTACAAAAACCCGGTTTACCGAGCATTCGTTTTTATGACGTTATGACGCTAGCCCGGTATACAGGCATACGATGCGATAGGGTTAAGAGCCTAACCCGCGAATATGCGGGGCCGCGAATGGGGAACCGCGAACAGGTGAGGGTATACTGTATTTAACAGCTAACCATCATTTTGCGAGTGTTCTCTCCAGTTATTGATTAATGTGTTTTCTATATCATTTGGTAGGTTCTTTAAAGCAAACTATATTATGTGTCTTCTACTGTCAATTGCTAATTTCAGTGATATTTTTTATAGGCAATAATCATTTTATTACAAAAGAACCTATATGTTGTTCATAAAAATGAAAAAACTATTTCAGTACTGGTTGCAAGACCAAGATTTGCAGAATTTTCTACTGAGATCCTAAGTCTCTTTTAATTGTAAAGGTCAAATACAGCATCGTCAGAATATGTAAGATATCACAAACATGTAGCAGTTATATTCTTTTAAGAGATTTCTTCCTCAGTTTGTGCTTTTCAAAAACTTTAAACATTTTACTTTTTTTTTTATAGAAATCATGGAATATTTATGACTTCTCAGTGTGATTGAAAAAATCATATTTAAATATTAATTAAAATTATTTTGTAAGGGTTCTTTTCTCTAGAAGTTTAGAAAAACCAAACTTGACAGTGTAATTTTAGATTGAGAATGTGGTGCTAAAGGAACTTCAAAGTGCACTAATCGAAATTGTGCAAGATTTCTTTAAATTATTATTATTAAATGATCACAAATTTTCATCATTGAACTGTGAGCAATTTAAGTGCTTTTATATTAATTTACT
>NW_013666131.1:503980-511567 GCF_000517525.1 Limulus polyphemus
ATATATATATATATATATATATATATATATGTGTGTTTGTATATTATGTATACACGTGGTTATGTAAAGACAACACACAGAAATCACATTGGCTTTGCTGTTAGCTTTTCAGAGTTGACTTGCTCATTTAAATGTATGTTTATATACATGTAATTTAATTAGTTGTTGGGTCAACAGAATGTGTGTTAATATTTTATATTTCAATGCTTTTAGCCTTTATTCATGGAATTATCATGATGGGTTTCAATACATGACTGTGATGATATGTATTTTCTGCTGAGTATTAGCATATCAGATATTTCAGCAGACTTAATTATATCAATCAAACAAAAATCATCAAACGTAGAGAAACACTTATTTCATTAATGAAGTATTTGAATTTATTTAAACATAAAACATACACACATTCTACCTTGTTTGTTATTCTTATACAGTTATACGTGCTGTAATTATTACAGTTTATAAAATGCTGTAAATATAAAATAAACACATTTTGTTTATTTTACAACACAGATTGCCTTTTTTATTACTTTTGTAACAGAGTCAATATAATTTATATACAACAAGTTGGACTTTCACAAACTGGAGATAAGAATGCATAATGTGTATTGTAATATAATGCAAGTTGAGATTTAGAGACTAAAATATTTGCTATAATTTTTGTGTGGCAGTGTGATCTGTGGCACAAGTAGTTACATCATGACCAACATATTGCATTTTTGATTTTAGACAAAAATATTCATAGAAAAAATTAATATGAAATGAGATGTTTTACTACAAGAAGAAATTAGTGTGTAAAATCATGGACTTCAAAACCCCAATATTTAAAATACAACTTCCTGTTGAATTTCCCTATTTACAACTAATTATAAAAACTGATGAATTTTCACTATTCATAATTTAATTATTTTAAGATTCAAGATAATTCAGTATTTTTCTGTCATTAATTTACTTTCGGCTGTTAACAATCAACAAGGACAGCTGCTTAATAGTGGGAAACAGAACTGAATTGAATTTTATTTCACAAACAATAAACAGTACAATGTAAAAAATTTAATATGCCTAATTCAGTGTAACAAAAAACTTGTAATGAAATGTGATAATTGTAATAAAAAATATAGATGTAGCTCATGAGTTCCAAGTCTGAATTTTTCATTGCAGACAAATCAAATATGGAAGTACTCTTACTATAAGCCAACCTTGTTTTGATGGTGATTTTGTAGTACAAATTCCAAATTTTAGAAATAGTAATTGTGAGACAAATACTTAATTTTTTTTTGAAATTATGAAATAAAAAAATAAATTGGTTAAGTTTGCTGAAGGGAAAAAGTTGGTCTTCATTTTATAGGTTTTGAAAAACTGCACATTGCATTCTGTCATTTAATACCAGGTGTTCATAAATATTAGAAAATATATATTAAAGTACAAAGCAGGAGTGTGGAATTCTTCTCTGATGCCCAGGACTACAAGTTTTGTTACTTTATATTGCCAAATTGAAATTATTTTTTGTGTTTTCCTCTATTTTTTCACATTGTTAATTTTATTGCCAGAAAAATACTCCAGGTAGATTCTGATATGATACCTTATCTTTTTTTCACTTGCCACTAGCCTTGATACTCCCACCTACCCCCACATGTTTAATGTGGTACAGCTGTGCTGTAGCTTGCAAATAAGCATGCGACAACCGTCCATCAATAAGAGTGCAACACACTCTCCTGGCACAGCTGTCTCCCTCCCCTGTATTGCAGCCTACCTCCTTTTCTCAATTTGGCACAATGGTGTTAAGGAGTGTTAATTTTTTGCTCAAGTTTTTTATCACCATACCTTGGTTCTACTGTATCAGGATTGCAGTTTTCTCCATAAAATGTTGGCGGCTGGTGCATACAATGTCTCCTTTACACTGATTTCCCATTTGTCTTCCTGTTCGGAGCCAGATACTCTTCTATGCCTTATTCATGAACCCAGGTGTTATATTGTCTGCAAGGTTCCCATTCCCATTTATTTATCCACTGGAACCCTTCCTCTCAAAGTAATGTTTCACTCACCACCCTCACAGGTTGTATTTGTCAATATTTCAGGCTGGCATATTCCTGCTTATCTTCTGACTTCCTACAGTTTGTTTTTACAGATGTCGTCACATCAAATTAGAATCTTACCTTTCCCTGGCTGCCCATCCATATCATCATTAGGGGGAAGTCCTCCAGGCTGGCAAGTGGACCACACCCAAAATGTTAATCTCCCATTAGCCCCACAGGTTTGCCATTTTGTCTTCATCCAGATATCACATGATGCCTGTAGCCATACTAAATACGTCAGTTCAATTGTGAGTTGGTACATTTATTCATTTCTTTCTTTTGACTTACAAGGCTACACTTCTCTTCTATATTGGGTCCCACTTTGTGGCAGGTGATGCCTGTCCAGGTATACTTATTCTTAAATCTGCATTTTATAGCCAATATGGTCAATAATGGCCACCATTAAGATGTGGTATTCTGCAAGAGTGCTAGTAGTTTTTTCCATGTGGTGTTTTGTGTCACAAATAAGTCCATCCAACACCGTACACTCATGGACTAGCATGAGTAAAGAGCAGAAGGGGATTGCTGCCAGAAATAGTCTGTTTCTAAAAATAGGATTTTGCAGTCACCATTGCATTTTCTGCTGTGCTGTTTTCCTTCAGACTCTCCAACTCATTATTTTCCCCTTCTACCAGTGAAGTATGGGAGTCCTTACCGCTTACCAATTCATAGCCTCTGGAGCATTGGACCATAGAGGCTTCCTTCTAAGTGTGTTCAATCCCACTCAGATGAGAATAGGGTGGTGGTGTTTTGCCATTATATATATATATATATACCAAGAACCTGATGTACAATTCCAGATGCCATATGGTTTTTGGACTGGATTTTTCTGCCACTTGCAGTTCAACCCTCAGGCTGGGAATCCTCCATTCTACCACTGCCTTGATGTTGGTTTTGGACTAGAGTTGACCCTCCACCATGCATTTCACCTTTTTACCATCGTCCAGATGTCAGACGGGTGTTGAGTGTGTTTGGTATGCACACATGATAGCTTGGGTTCTCGGAATGTAAATGTTCCTTTCCCTCTGGTTCCTGAGTCTGAGGAGAAAATCATAGTGGACCCTCCTCCCACTGTGATCCAGCTAATCCATTTTCAGTACCACTTGTTCTTGACTGGAGTCAATCTCCTGATTACGGTCCAATGCACCCTAGTCACTCCACCCTTTGGGCACATCCAGCTACAGTTGGTTCAACTAGTTTTGGGCTGGAGTTGGCCTCCTGATTACAGTCTGATGTGCCTTTTCTACTCTAAACCTGGGGCACATATGGCTAATTTTCATATTTGCCTCTTTGCTGCCCATTTAGCAACACATAAATTCATCAAGGGTGAAGATTATACCTTGCTTTAATTTTTTGCAGTCTCCCACGAATGTGATTCCTCTTCACAGAGATGTCACACTCTTTAGATGCCTTCTGAAGGGGGTTCATCTAGACAACTTTACACCAGTCCCTCCACCAGATTCTAGCTATTATGTGAGGAGAGGTAAGGTATCATATTGAAAGTTATGATTTTCCTACACAGAAAATTTATTTTCGATAGAAACCTCTTCTCACTTCCCACTCTTCCTCCCCACTTCTAGTATGTTTTGGTGCCTGATCTCAAAGTTAAGATAGGCTGCAATACAGGGGAACACAACTGTGGCAGGAGAGTGTATCACGCTCCTATTGATGGAAGGTTGTTGTATGCTTATTTGCAAGCTACAATGCAACTGTACCACATTATCCACATGGTGGTAGGTGGGAGTATCAAGGCTAGTGTAGAACAAAAACGTTGAGCATATATAGGGTAGTAATAATCAAATAAAGCTATGTGAGAGGAGGTAAGAATCTATCAGAAATACATTTCTGTGTAGGAAAATTATAGCTATCTAGGGAGCCATGCAAGTTCCTGAAAATTCCTAACAGCAGAAGTCTAGCATGTACACATTAGAATGCATACCTCTCAACTTCAAACCAAAACTGTATTTATATACACACACACATATTTACCTTTAATTCACAAACCTTAAGTCATACACACTCACATACAGAGTAACAATATTATTACATTGCTTTTTTATCCAGTAGAAGCCCAGTAAAGTTTGACTGCAAGCTCTAGGAAGAATATATAACATTAAAAAAGAAAAAAGCTTTAAAATGTTCTATATTTATTAAACAACGTTTCGGTTCATGGTAGAATTATCATCAACCACGATTACTTTTATGGTTCATATGTTGGGTGTTCTAGATGCTGCACTGTGCAATCTTAATGGCTAAATATTAAAAGTCATATATATATATGAAGAACTTATGTGCAAAATGTGTTATACCCTACAAAATTGAGAGATCTGTGGCATATTACGAATAGATATGGAGATTTGACTAAAAAGGCCTCTTGATATAAACCATTTTGTCCTAAAATAAAATTCATCTTGTAAAATTTTAAGTAATCAATAAATTTTGATTTTTTTATGTTTTCATACAGCAATTCTTGGTGGTTTTATTTAAAAAATCTCTCTTATGATATAGCATTTTTTCATTAAACTGCACAAAAAATAGCAGAGTTTCTCAAAATGGCAAAAATGGATATGCAGTATTTTGCATCTACGCTTTATATACAATTCAAATGTGATTATTAATGCTTACAAATATCCAACTTATCACTTTACACTGAGAAAAATGTAACTGCTGGCAACATACAAAGAATATAGCAAAAACAGAATCCATGTGTCACATCTTATGAATAAGACACTTTTGAAAAATATATTTAAGTATTATAATTTTACTAACTTTAAAAGAAATGAATGTGCATACATTACCTTTGTATTGTGTTTACAAAATAGCACATTTAATATAAATATTATGATAAATCAACATTATAGACTTAAATTTATATAAATGATGCAAACATTTGTCTTCACTGCATTTTCTCAATGTGTTTATCCCAAAATGTTTTCTACTGTTTGCTGTTAAACAAAGCAAAATCTTATTCTATTTTTTACTGTGTTTCATTGGATGGGGAGAGGGCAAGTAGATTTTTAAAAAGGATGAGGAGATTCTTCTGTCATTTTCTCCCTTGGTCAAGGAGTGTTTTGAAAAATTCCAAACCCCTGACATATAGTAACTTTATGTTGTTAAAATAAAAAAGTTAAATAATTCAAATTTGATGAGTTTATATTCATTTTAAACACAAGCTAATAAACTTGATTAAAATACTGAATAATAGTTCATACTGTACTTAAGGATTTGGGTGTGTGTTTTTTAATCTACATAAAATGAAGAAGCTTTTCTAGAATAGTGTAAACAATAAAAACTTTTTGATTCTTAATATTTTAGTTATTTACTAGTATTTTCATTGAACCATTCTCTGTCTACTCAATCTCAGAAAATGAGAAACATTTAAGTTTGGGAACCATGTTGAAATTAGAATTCAGAGGTTAATATAGAGGGTGGTGTGTACTGGTGTTTGTAATCACTGGTAATTAAAAAATAAATTGTGGTTCAAATATGTTATTTACAAAGGTTTCTTAAATACCAATTGTTTTAACTAATATTTTTGTTTCTTAATACAGCAAATATGGTGTGTTGATTTTTATTTTTCTGTTTGACAGCACGAGCACTTAAAAGGAGTAAGAACAGTGTTTTTGATACTTTATGCATTTTCTGTTTGAATTCATTGTATCATGGTTTACAGAACTTATTGTGCCTATGCTCATTACTGCTGCAACAAATCTCAAGTGTTGCAATAAGACAGTCACTTTGAAGTTGAATACATGGTCAGAATTCCATGTTGCTGATTTTTTTTACTGAAATAGAGATAACTAAAATACATATAGTGATATTTTCCTGCTAAATGTAATCCTAGAAATTGAATTGGTATATTCTGAGAAATATATATTTAATCTAATATATTTAAATGTAAAAAATTCAGTTTATTCAAATTACTGACAAATCGTGTGTATATCTTCTGACATTATATAATTTTGTTTTCATGTATATTTTGAAATTGAAGGGGTTCACTCAAAGTTTGATGTTATATGTTAATTTGAATACTGCTTTATATTTTTGATATATATATAATGTTAACATCATGGAGTTACTCAGAATATTTGTATATACACAAATATGTAAAATTAAAGGATTTTTAAACACATTCTGTTCCCTTTTTTTTAAATTTGTTTTATTCTTTCTCTTTTATTTAATTATGAAAACTTTTTATACAAGAAGTCATAAATTTCAATTATTATAAAGATGGAACATATGCCATAAGTTCTCTGTTGTGTTAATATTGCTTATGATTAACTTTTAAAAAATTCACATAATAATGAATTATAGGGATGACATACAATGCACTTTAAAGCACCACAAGGAATGATAACAACATGGACTTAAAGCTGGAGAAAATCCAGAGAAATACATAATTTACTGTACGACAAACAAGTTTTCCAGCATAATAAAATTTAAAAATTAACAAAGTAACAACAACAAGAAAAAAAAGTATGCAAATCTACTGGCAGGATTGTTGAATTGTAACCATAAATATTAATTTTTCCAGTTTCTGTTACTCTGTAATCAATTATAGATAGCTAGCTGAATAAATTTTGCTTCTGAAAATTAAATTTAAAATATTTTATGAACATGTGATGTTCAAATGTGCTTCTTGATAAAGCATTATATATTGAAACCATGCGAAAAGAAATGGTGGTTAAATAACTATTCATACGTGGGTGCTACTATAGCGTGCGATCTACATAGATGCTATCATCATCATCGTTTTAATAATTCACTAAAACATAATTTCTTGCTAAATGATTTATATCTATCCACGTTTTTGTTCACCAAATAATAATAATTTTATATGTTGTGTGTTCCAAAAGAGATTATAATTGTGCTAGATTTCATTGTTAGAACTTATTTCATTCCGATTATATTAGCCCCAAAACGTTATGTAATGGTATTTGGTACTTTATTAATTTAAAAGCGTTACTTATAATAACTGGCGCCAATTGCAAATAAACGGAAGTTAAAATGGTGATGATGATAGTATCTGTGTAGCCCGCACACTATATTAGCACCTCTACTTGTTCAAATGTTTGACCCTGCGGGTTATTATTTGTTATGGCCAAGAATTTGAGGGTGAAGGGTAAATGCTGAAAGTGTAACTTTTGGTAAAAAAGACACAATATTTTTGAAAAACTTTTAACAAATCTCTTATTTACCGTATTTTTCGGTGTATAAGACATACTTTTTTATGTCAAAATCTGCTTGCGTCCTATACACCGAAGGTATGAATAATATATATTTATATATACGATATACACAAGACATGTGTAAATATATTTAAATAGACATGCATAGTTTAGTTCAATTGAATGTGTTATTTATACCAATAGTAGTTTGTTTTGTTTTTTAAAAAAACGTAACTATTTATAATGCTCCCTAAATAATAATAAAAAAATTATAGTGAAAGCAATTAATATTTTGTAGGTTTTGAACCAAACTAAATAACCTTTTTTTTTTTATTTACGGTATT
>NW_013666131.1:512502-518705 GCF_000517525.1 Limulus polyphemus
GTTTTCTTGTGCCCAATAATGCATAATTTCATTTGATAAACACGTTTAGATTGAATGGTAATTTATAATCAGTCACGAATCTGAATCACTTGAAAAAAACACGGGGGTGCTTAACTTTTTTCCAGGTGTATAATTCATACGTGGTGTGGCTTACATTTGTGATTTACCAATAATTTTTTTTAAAATTATAACAAAGTCAATTTTCAACACCATTTCTTGAAACACTGTAATTGTCACTTTAACTATATTTGCTATGAATGTTGTATTCGGGTAACCAAGTTTGAACTTTCTTTTGATTACTATTTTGTTATAACATCTCTTTTGACACATGGCTGCTTTACCCCATGGGCGATGACTCGTATACACCAACTCTTGCAGAACGCAACCATTCTACATATTCCTTTAGACACTTTAGTATGATTCCACTGGGTGGAGGAATACACATCAAATCCATTTGAAGCTGTAATTTTTGTCTGAATATCTAGAGATTCATTAAACACCCATCTTGCTGTAGCTCATTTGCCCAGTATGGCTTAATGTACATTAGGTCACATCCCAATTTATTTAGTCAGGATTTACATATTTAGCATGTAATAGACTGTGCAAATTTGTTAACAAATTTATAAGCCTTAACCCACTCTGCAAAGTAGTCAATTAGAGTGATCATGATATGGCTGGTTTCCACCTACATGATGCAGTCAGGAAAAACAGCTTCTACACATTTACAGAAGTTTGCGTGAGACTCTGACTCTCTCCATTATGCAAGGTTCAAAGTATCTCCTGCCTTAGCATTCTCGTAATAACTGGCTGCATCACAGTTCAGCTTCATCATGGAGGTTCACAAAAACAGTACAGTATGCCGTTGTGCACTTTTATCTAAAAGCAACAGACATTATATGCATCACTACTATTTCAACAGTATGTTACAGTTACACTTCACCTTGTTGCATTACAAGCAGTACCAAAAGTGTTTACTAATTTTTTATTTTCTTCTCAAAAAGTTCATTATTATTTCTAGTGGCTATTCAAAGGCAGATTTTTCACTACTTATACAGTTCATTACTGCAGCTACTGTAATGGGTTTAATGGCTGCATGGTGTACAGAATCAGAAATTTCAGGGAATGGATAAGATCTTTCTTCTGCATTTCCATGCTACTTGCCTGGGTGGTGATGTACAATGTGCAATCATACCTTTCATATTTTTGAAGTTCATTTGCCATTTTAATTATACATGGTTCAGGAGAATGCAGAACTTCCAACTATAAATGTAGTGTCATTAATGTTTGACAAATACTATGGTTGCAAGTGGCACCTTTGTCATATCGTATTGGTGCTCAGGAGTTACTTGTGTAGAGTTTGCAAATATGATTACTCACATGGTACATATCCTATACCTGAAACAAAATTCCTATTAATTCTACTTGCATTTGCATCCACGATTAATGAACAACTCTGGTGATATTAGCCAGCACCAATGTTTAGACCAAAGCATGTTACATTCCTTTATCCACACAAAGTGCATATCAGCATTAGTCAATGTAGACAGTGGTGCATCTACACTGGATGATTTGACTAAAAACCTTTTAATAATATAATGCTAAACCCAAATATGTTATTGACTTCTCATTTGGTCTTAGAATGGGTTAGTCCTTGTCCATTGCAATATGTACAGGATCATTTGTCACTCCATCCATTTCTACTATGTGACCAAGAAGTTTCACCTCCAGGCACGTGAATTCATACTTCTGGTTTTTTTCCTCTGAGCCTTGGAAATTACACACCTTAAAGGTTGTTTTGAATAGAGTATATTACTAGTGGCTCCTTCTGCTCTGTCATAAATTTGATTTGGCCACTTTGAGCTGTGATAACTAAAACTGCTTCCACTGAAGTGAGATGTTTTTGAGACTTACGTGGTGCTACACCAGTTTGCTTAAGAGATCTCAATAAACTTGTTGAGGAGTATCTCTTTGTGGTCACCAAGAGACATATTAAGGAATGCCTTTCTGTGTAATCTTTTCAGATTTTTTACACAAGTGGTTACCTTTTCATGAAGCCTTCACCTTCAAACTTTCAACTCAGTCCAATGGATAACAGTTCTTAATACAGGCAAATCCAAAGTGCAACACATTTTCATTGAGTTACTCTTCAATCAAGTGGTCTAGAACAGTGTTTCTCAACCTTTTCTTGCTCATGACTCCTTCTTGAGTTTGATTTATCTCTCTGGCCCCACCTTTCGTAGACGCTGTTACTTAGGAAAAAAGTTACTTTATTTCTACACTGTTGATAATATTTTTACAATACTGTATTGTTTTTAAATATTTTGTTTATAACATGCTGTTTACTTGTACAAGTAAAAAATATTCTGTTAATCACTGACATTTTATTCAGTTTGATCCTTGAGCCTGATGAAAACTTGAAAGTTTTTGAATGTCCGGTTGCAATGTGGTCAGTGGTAAGCGAAGATCACCTCGGTTACGTATTTTTGATAGCAAATAAGTCACCAGATTCAACCAGATACGATGTGGGAAAAGCGATAAAATACAAGTTTGCCTTCTCCCAGAGCTGTGGAAACTGATTAGCTGTTTCACTACTTATCTAGAAATAATGTGTGTTATGTTTGAATCTAGCTTGGGCAGTTATATCACTCTGCAGTTCGATGAGACGTTCTTGTAATGTGATGCAAACATCAACTGCATTCACCCAAAATAGATTCACCACCCAATCCGGAATTTTGATTGTTACTCAAGAACTACTCGCGTCTGGTAACTTGACTTCTGAGATGTGGGGGAGAAAGAAACCTTTGATTCAATTTTAAATTTTAGATATTTTATTCGGGCAGTGAAGTTTTGGTGGCCCTCTCAGAAGTTACTGTGGCCTCTTAATTTTCCGTCATTTACGCGTGGCTCCTTAGAAACATGGCGTACCTAGAACATCTCAGAGATATAATAAATAGTAACGCAGATAAACCAGTGGCCCTACACTTCAATTTTTCACAACCCTTCCCTTGGCCATTTTAAAATTCTTGTTTTGAAGAAGGCCCCTACAAACAAACATAACCGCGAAGTACAAGAAAACAAAATAATTTTTGACCTCGGAACTTTCCACCCCAATGGGCTAAATGAACGTTTTAGATTACTGTAATATTTATAGTTTTAGTTTTATCCGTTCTTAAAAAGTTTTATACAGTAAATTATGTATCTATTCTTTTTAAGCTATAATGCATATATGTATATTCACATATATATATGTGTGTGTGCGTGTGCGCGCATGTGTTTGTATATGTGTATATATGTATTTGTATAATCATTTGGGTGTATCTGTGAATAAATGTACGTATAGATATGTGTGCGCGCGATTGAATGTATATATATATATCACATTCTATTGTTTCAGTTGTTTGTAAGCATTGTTATACACGTGACCTTCGATTTAGAATGCTTTCGTTTACGAGTTTACTGTTCAGTTAGTAATACCTGAAGAAGGGCATTGCCCGAAACGTTGTACCCACTATTATAAATATTAATATACATATATATATATACATATATATTGACTCCTTAGCGGTTTGACCTATAACATACTTTTAATATTCATATGAGGTCTAGTCAGATTTTCAAATGCATTTAGGTTCACGTCTATCCGAAGAAGTATTGATTGGGACAAAACTTCAGGAGCTTTGGCATTCGGTTATATAACAGAGCAGCATGTTTTAGTCCAAACTCGTAAATCTATACAAATAAAATAGCAATGTGTGTGCATGGGTGAAAAACTTCTTTAAACTACGGAAAAATTAAATTAAGAGTAGGGAAATATGAACGCTGTCATCACATGCATAAGGGGGTGGGTGGGTGTAGATAGTACTATGCATTGCAAAGAGAAAGGTATTTGAGGAATTTGTCATTCCTCAGAAAGCAGTGTTTATGTGTTAAGGTTTTGTGTGTGGATTTGTTCAAGTGTTTATAGACACGAAGATTACCAGTATCACCAGACTTTGAGTGGGGTCCTGGGAGCAATACCATCGAGTTTTAATACTTGTCACTGATACCCAGCTTTTGAAAGCATCACTAGATCTGGTGCCTCTTACCAGGTGAGTTGATCGGTTTGACATTTTTTATTAGATCTTTCAGCTCAAAATATCTTTTGCATAGAGGTATTAGGTGGATATTACATGTTGTGGAATAGGTTTAACCTCGCATGGACTGTCAGATTCGTTCACAACTCTACGTACCTAACCTCATACGTGAGAAGGTCACTTAAGTGTAAACCTGTATTTGGTGTGTAATAAACTATTACTACTCATTTAGAAGGAATCCAGTTGGTAAATCAGTCTAGTGTTCTCTCTAATTATCGATTAATGTGTTTTCTATATCATTTGGTGGGTGATCTACAGCAAATTTTCGTTTCATTTCTACATATATATATCGATTTACGTAATTCATACATCTTTAGTATGTTTTGCATTACTATTTATATAAGCTAAATTATACACCAATAATTCTTATCTTTGGTCAACTACGATATTCTATGTTATCAACTGATATTTTTGCTCATCCCACTTTAAGCCGATCAGTGGCATAGTGTCATGTCTGCGGACTTACAACGCTAGAATCCAGGTTTCGATACCTGTGGTGGACGGAGAACAGGTAGCCCATTGTGTAGCTCAGAGCCATCGTTTCTGGTGTTTTGTATGACGTTTCCACGTTTTCTGTCAATAAGTAACGAGTTTGTTGTTTTTTATATCATTTTCATAACCATTTAACGTTTCATTTATCTATTCTTCTGTTTTCTGCATGGTTTGGCATGTTTTGTACTGCTTTTTGTATATTTAACAGCTAACCATCGGTTTGCGAGTGTTCTCTTTAGTTATTGATAAATGTGTTTTCTATATTATTTGGTAGGTTCTCTAAAGCAAACTATATTATGATTTCTACGTAATTCAGATATTTTCAGGTTGTTTTGCATTAGTACCTGAATAATCTAATTGATACACCAGTAATTATTATGGTGTGTACAAAATTATTACTAATCACGTTGAATGAATCCACTTCTATCGTCATTACATTTTCCAACCTAGAATTCTTTATAACAATTAGAAGATGCATAGTGACTATTTGGTCTAAAAAGTGATATTCGTGGTCGTATATAACCCATGTTTTGCATATTATTTAGAAATTTTGAATACTTCCTCTTGCATTTATAATTTATCTTTGTCTTCTACCGATAACTACTGATTTAAGCAACTTCTCTACAGCTAACTTGCGTTGGAAGTTACTTCAACATGATATCACGTTAAAATTATAAATAATATTCAACGTTAAAGTGGTGCACAATTAAAAACATTTTATTTAGGCCTATCTATGGCCTTCAAAAAGTTGACACTCTACATGTTTCGATGTTACAACGTCATCCTCAGGAGTGAATTACAAGACAATTGCTAAAGTATTTATAGCCTGTTAGTAGGTCATTGACTTGTATGTTATTTTTCATACATTCACGCTAAACCATTCAAAGGAGATCAATCCAAATTCTTGTAGAAATATTCACCAAACCTTCATCTTTATTTAATACTACACGATCTTTTTGTGTTTTATTATTTCTAACGATTCACTAGTAGTTAAACCTGGAACATATGGTAAGATTAAGCCTTCCTTTCTAATTTTTTCATAACTAGGTTTTAAAGTACTAACTTGATCAATTATTATAGTATTAGTGAGTTTCTTAATTGCTCTATCTATAAGATCTGGGTTAAAATCTCTTTCGACTGCTACATATTTAATTAATAACAATTCGTTTTTGAAATCATTTTGGTTAGTACATATCTTCAAAGCTCTGTTAACATAACTATAAAACGCAGACATTTTTTGTGACTTAGTATGACGTGATTCTTGGTGTGGGGGCATAAGAACAGAAAAAGGTTTCAGGTAAACTGATGTTTCTAAATTACTTTGTACATTCCTTTTCACCAATACATCTAGAAAAGGTAAACTATTATTTTTCTCAATTTCAAACGTAAATTGTATAGATGGTTCAGTGCTGTTCAAATAGTAAGCAAACTACTAGTTTATTTAAATTGTTTAAAAAACAACAGATATTCTATCCTATATTTAAACCGATGAATAAGATGAATCAAATCTTAGGTACTACGAAAGACGAAATACATTTAACTGAAAAAACTGGAATGTATAAAATAGAATGTGAAAGT
>NW_013666131.1:519144-521308 GCF_000517525.1 Limulus polyphemus
TACCAGTTTAACGTTGAATATTATTTATGATTTTAACTTTGTACACAAGAGCCAAAATACTATAATTATGATATCAAGTGGTTTTTACTGTCAGTTTTCGATTTGAGTCATATAATTTTCTGACACAATTGTCTGTGTTCATTTTGATACTTTTGCTTCTCCTTCTCTATTGATAGCTCTTTATCGTTTTTATTGCTTTTTATTACGTCTTTGTTTTTGGTTTTTATTTAAATAACTAAGGAGTTTGTGGTTTTATTTAGATAACAAACGAGTTTGTTGTTTTTAATATGATTTTCACAGCTATTTAACGTTTTCTGTTCCTAATTATACTTTGTGTATTTTGCATGATTTGTCATGTTTTCTACTTGTTTTTGTGCATTTGACAATTAACAGTCGTTTTGCGAGTGTTCTCTATAATTATCGATTAGTGAGTTTTCAATATCATTTGTTAAGTGTTTCACAACAAATTTTTGGTAGGTTCTCTAAAGCAAACTATATTATGATTTCTACGTAATTCAGATATTTTTAGGTTGTTTTGCATTACTACTTGAATAAGTTAACTGATACACCAGTAATTCTTATGGTGTGTACAAAACTATTACTAATCATGTTGAACGAATCCACTTCTATCGTCATTACATTTTCCAACCTAGAATTCTTTATAACAATTAGAAGATGCATAGTGACTATTCGCTCTAGAAAGAGATCTTCGTGGTCGTATGTAACCCATGTTTTGCATATTATTTAGAAATTTTGAATACTTCCTCTTGCATTTATAATTTATTTGTTTTATACCGATAACTACTGATTTAAGGAACTTCTCTACAGCTAACTTGCATTGGAAGTGACTTCAACATAATATCACGTGTTTTTTACTGACAGTTTTCGATTTGAGTTATATAATTTTCTGACACAATTGTCTGTGTTCATTTTGCTAATTCTACTTCTCCTTCTCTATTGATAGCTCTTTATCGTTTTTATTGCTTTTTATGACGTTTTTTGGGTTTTATTTAAATAACTAAAGAGTTTGTGGTTTTGTTTAGTTAAATAACATAGGGGTTTTTGTTTTCAATGTGATTTTCATAGCTATTTAAAGTTATCTGTTCCTAGTTATACATTTTGTATTTTTTGCATAATTTGTCACGTTTTCTGTTTGTTTTTGTGCATTTGGCAATTAACCATCGTCTTGCGAGTGTTCTCTCTAATTATCGATTAGGGTGTTTTCACTATCATTTGTTAAGTGTTCCACAGCAAATTTTCGTTTTATTTCTGTATACAATTATCGATTTACGTAATGTATATATCTTTGAATTACTAATTATATACAATTTAATTCATACACCAACAATTCTCATTGTGTGTATACAACTATTACTACTCATATAGAAGGAATTCAATTGTATCGTCTTAAGAGATTGGAAATAGTATTCATGCACTTTCGATCCTTGTATTCTCTATAAGAATTAGAAGATTTGCAGAATGATTGGGTGGTCTAGAAACAGATACGAGATTCTCGAGTTCTTCAGGTTTCCCTGTGTTGCATATTCTTTACAAACTCACGATTATTTCCTACATGCAATGATCATTTTCCTGTGTCTATAACTGTGTCGATAACTACTCTTTGACACATTCCGATTTTGATTTTAAACTTCTCTATAGCTAATCAGTGTTGGAAGTGACTTCAACATGATATTACGCGCCATCTACTGTAATTTGTCGATTTCAGTGATATTTTCGGTTAACTATCAGATTTTTCCTCTTCCCACTTTTTTCACAGCACTTTATCGTTCTTAATGTTTTTATGACGTATATACCTTTTCTCTAAATAACTAACGAGTTTGTTGTTTTCTGTATTAATTTCATAGCTGTTTAACATTTTATCTATCTATTATTGGGTTTTCTGCATGTTTTCTAATGGTTTTTATCTATTTAAAAGCTAACCATCGTTTTGCGAGTGTTCTTCTCTAGTTATCGAATAATGTGCTTTCTATATCATTTGGTAGGTTCTCTAAAGCAAACTATATGATGATTTCTACGTTATTCAGATATTTTTAGGTTGTTTTGCATTAATAACTGAATAATCTAATTGATACACCATTTGATACACCAGTAATACGTATTAGTACCCGAATAATTTAATTGATACACCAGTAATACGTTTGGT
>NW_013666131.1:521329-533433 GCF_000517525.1 Limulus polyphemus
ATTTTCCAACCTAGAATTCTTTATAACAATTATAAGATGCATAGTGACTATTCGGTCTAAACAGAGATATTCGTGGTCGTATGTAACCCGCGTTTTGCATATTAATAGAAATTTTGAATACTTCCTCTTGCATTTATAATTCATCTTTGTTTCTACCGATAACTAGTGATTTACGCAACTTGTCTTCAGCTAACATGCGTTGGAAGTGACTTCCACATGATATCACGTGTTTTTTACTGCCAGTTTTCGATTTGAGTCATATAAATTTCTGACACAATTGTCTGTGTTCATTTCGCTACTTCTGCTTCTCGTTCTGTATTTATAGCTCTTAAAGTTTTTTTTTTTTTTTGCTTTCTATAACGTTTTTTGGGTTTTTATTTAAATAACTAAAGAGTTTGTGGTTTTATTTAGATAACAAACGTGTTTGTTGTTTTCAATATAAATTTCATAGCTATTTAACGTTTTCTGTTCCTAATTATACTTTGTGTTTTTTGCATGATTTGTCATGTTTTCTGTTTGTTTTTGTGCATTTGACAATTAACCATCGTCTTGCGAGTGTTCTCTCTAATTATCGATTAGTGTGTTTTCGATATCATTTGTTAAGTGTTCCACAACAGATTTTATTTTAGTTCTTTGTGATTTTGTAATAGTTGTGTAAACACCATTACAAATCTTGGTTTTTCAAAATGCTTATAAAAATATTACTCCCAAACAAACACCAGGATAGATGAAACGCGTAAAATGATATATTTAAGTAGAATATACACCAAATTATATGAAAAAGTAATGAAACATTAGTTAAGCACTGAATGCAATGAAAACTCACAAAGTGAATGTTAGCTATAATGAATACAAAAATCACAAAGAGTAGTGAAAAACACGTTTAGCCATGCAAAAAAACATGTAAAAGGTTAAGAAAACACGTAAAACTATTTCTTCGATGAACACCTACCAAACGACATAGTTAAAAAGAAAAACTTATATTATGAAAAACATGCAGAACGATAGGGAAAACAGTAGAAATAGTAAATAGGTAGAATTGAAAAATATGCGATGGTTAGTTGAAGAAAATGTCACTTAATAGTAGAAAACATTCCAACGATACTTAGTTAACAACAGTTCACACGTTAAATCGTGTGCCAAACATTTACAACTAGAGTTAGCAGTTAACAGTGACATTTTAAATGTTAAACTTCAGTTAGCTAAGCAAGCATTTGTGCAGAGAACTGTCATTTTGTACCTTCTATGTTATGAAATTTATAAGTAATTAGATAAAGGAAGTAGTGTTACAAAATATAATAACGCTGTGTCTTGTTAAATGTTCAGGTTCCTTTGAGCGTTTGTAAAAGCTTTGAACACACCATAACAAATATTGTTCTTTTAAATTCGGTATATAAAAAGTGATCGAAAACAAACATTAAGATAGAGAAAACACGCACAACGACGATTTACACTGTAAAATAGTTATAATCATATGAAATAAAACGTAAAAGCTAGTCAGTTATAGAATACTAGAAAACTCGCAAAAGGAATGTTAACCATGAAGAATTCGCTGAACAGATTCTAGTGGCAAACGTGTCAAGTCGTGCAGAAATCATATGAAAGATATGTACGTTGTTAAAACATATAAAGTTTTATATCCCTTATCCAAAAATTACCAAAAGAAAACAAGAAAAACGGAACAAATTATGCAGAACCATAGAGAAGACAGTAAAAATTCGTAAAGAGAGAATAGGAAAACGATAGTTAGTTGAATCATGTGTCAATTAACAGTGATAGGAAGTAATAATAGTAATACGTCAATTTTTGTAGAAATCATTGACAACTACATTTAACTAAGAACATTGTAAAATAAGCATGCATTTCTATAGATAACTATGATTCTGTATCTTCTACGTGCTTGAATTTCTATGCAAGTAGATAAAGAAACTAGTGTTAAAAAAATGGAATAACGATCTACCTTGAATCTTGTGAAGGTAAATTTCGTCCTTGTGGTGTTTGTAATAGTTGTGTAAACACCATTACAAATCTTGGTTTTGCAAAATGCTTATAAAAAGCAAGCATTATTTTTCTTCTTTGTCACACTGTCCTGTTTTCACATTGCCATGGTTCTGGAGTCGAAGCATGCGATATATTTGGCTAGTGTATACTTGAGGGGATTTTTCCAGTATCCTACTAGTAAGCTTCACCATAAAATCACAGCATTTGTTTCTCAGTTCCATGAGTTTGATATCACTGATGGCCTTTGGATTTGATGAAATACTTTTATTGAGCTCTTGTTCTGCCGCAAATCGAAGATAGATTTTCTTGTATGAACTATAGTTATTTGTTCTGTAAATCAAGTCTCCGGAGTTTTACGATAATAATATTTATCATCACTTCCAGTTTCATGAAAGGTTTCAGTATGTTCATTACCATGATGAAAATATCCTGTACAACAAATGGCATCATATGCCTGTCCGTTTGATAAATTGACGAAAATGGTACTATTAGTTTAGCAGTGGATGACAATTTTGGAATGATCAGATTATTTATGATACATGAAGCAACAATATCATAGAGTCAGTATTAGGATTTATCAGTATTTTTGCCATCACTTTTGTAACATACTGGACATGCTCTGGGAACAAAACTTAAGAGGAAAACATCTCATTCAGTGACTGGTGTATGGTCCTCTTTTCTTGCTGGTGAATCTTTGAATAATATGTAGAGACTCAACAGGAATTTCTGAACAGACCATGTTAAAGCAGCAGCGCAATCCTTCAAAGTGCCATAAAGTACGTCTACACCACAACTATTAACATCTAAAAAAGAGACTTGTCATACTGTGTTGATAGTTCTCATAAACAGGTTGTTTGAAATTTCGATTTACATTGGGGCCATCCATTGAAAGCTGCACCAAACTCTTTCTGTTTAGATCTTCAATTGCTGAATCAATGTGGTGCATTATATTGCCGGAAGTTGTTTGCCCCATTAAAGAAGATCCATAATATACTGTTTTTACTTGTGAAAAAACAAAACTAAAAAAACCTCCGAAACCATGACAAGTTTAGTTATTTACATGAACAATACATGTATAAGTACTAGTTTCTTCAAAATGACCATCACTACCACCACTATTGTTAGTAGTAGTAATAGTAGTAGTGGAGGGAAGTTATATCACTAGTTTGTGAATTATTATAATAATAGGGTTGCAATAACAAGAACTGGAGAAATAATAATGAAATATGGTGTTCCACAAGGTTCTATTTTGTGTCCACTGGTGTTTAATTTGTATATTAATGATAATATAAATATAGGTTTAAAAGAGTATTATATATCAGCATGCAGATGATATAGCTTTAACTGTAAATCATGTTGATGTAGGAATTAGTAAAGAAATTTACAAGATGATTTCCATAAACTGAAGTATTGGCTAAATACAAATGAATTCTATATGAATACTGATAAAAACAGAAACTATGATAATTCACTCACAAGTTAATATTTTCCTGAATTTAAAATGTATTTTCAATAATACTTACCTCCATTCACACTTGTAACTATTCTCAACTGACAGGGTTCTTTCTTCGCCCTTCTAAACATTGGTCTGATTGTTTCTTGCTAGCTCCAGTCTTTTATACCCAACTCAATTGGCCTTGGCAATATTTATCTCATGACACTTTCCACCTATGTCAATGCGCCCTCTATTCTGGTGCTTTATTATAAACACCTCATTCAGATAATGTTATCACATTTTCGAGACTGACTCAATCCCAGTCTTTAGCATCAACTCTTAGTGGGGAGGAAGGATGGAAGACTGTAAGAGGAGGTAAGTATTATTGGAAATACATTTTAGAGTTAAGAAAATGTTAACATCCAAAATATACTTAACTCCACTTTCACTTATAGTTAAAGTCCCATACTGATAAGGTGGAGGGGCTGGTGAGGACATTATCTATATAGAAAGCATTTTCACAGATCACGGGTGTGTAAATAGAAGATTGCCACCCTAGTGGGGAAACCATATTACACCCAGGACAGGTATGCTCTTCACCAGATCTTAATTCTTATATAGTGGGAGGAATTTTAAATGCGTTATCATCACTAAAGGCCATGGCCCAACCAGATAGCTACTCGTGGTTGGAATTAAGGGTTCATGGTCCTTATATTCCTTGTTGATGGCTAGGGCAATTGGACTGCAAACATTATATACATACATGTATATACAATTTTTCAAATAAACTGTATTACATCAAAAGCATACATGTGGTCACTAAGCACTGTATTGCTCTGACAAAATTATAATATAACCTACAATTTATCTATTGTACATATAGATGTACGCACCAACAATGAACGTGCTAACAAAGTTCTAATATAACAATGTAAAATTATACCATTTGTACAGAAGGTATCATTTTAAGTGAAAATGTCTGTGGTTATAGCTCCCAAAAGCATTGGGGATATTCCATCTATCAGTCATAATCAAAACAACAGATACAGAGCTAGTCAGCATGTAACCCATAATGTTCCAGATGCCACTATCACTCACCCTAAAAAAACAACAAGTTAGAAATAACTATCATACCCACAACCTGTGCATCTGTTGTTTTGATTATGTCTGATAGATGGAATATTCTCAATGCTTTTGGGAGCTATAACCACAGCCGTTTTCACTTTGAAATTATACCTTTTGTATTTTTGTACAAATGTATAATTTTACATTGTCATATTAGAACTTTGTTGGCATGTACATCTACAATAAATAAATTGTAGGTTATATTATAATTTCATCAGAGCTATACAGTGCCGAATGATCGCCTGTACGCTTTTGATGTAATACAGTTTAATTGAAAAAGTGTATATATAAATATAGGCAGAATTGATGATAAGATGCTGATCTTTCGCCCTTATCTCATTTCTTCTATCACTCCTTCATTATTATTTTCTTTTTTTACATTAACTTGTCTATTGGTACTTAGCCTAGCAAGCTACTTACTGGGAAAATGTAATAGCTACTTTAAATACTAAGAAAACAAAAATTGCAACAGTGCTAGATGCTTAACTTGTCCAGCAGCAACAGATTGTCAATATTATGTTGACAAAAATAATATGTAAAGTGAACAGTGTAATATACCTATTAAGATGTGGTATATGCGATCTTAAATATGTTGGTCAAACTATAAATCCTTTACATCTGAGAATTAATTTACATAAATCACAAAGTTTAAAAAGTTTACCACACTCAGTTGAAATAGACCATTTTAACAGACATGACTTTTGTCATGTTATAATTACTATCTTAAAAAAAGTTCACAATGTTGACTATTCTAATAGAAAGGGAAGATTATTTTACATTAAATAAGAAAACGCTTTACCCTTCTGGTTTAAATAAGGAATTTCAAAATAAAACTACTGAATCGACGATTGTTTTATAATAATGTTTACAATAAGAAAAACTAGAAAATGAGGGAAAGGTAAAAAATATGTAAAATGGATTAATTTTAAAACATTTTGTAAGAAGTTCGATTCTATTTATACCAACACTAATAATATTGTTAAAGATATTATTAAAAATATTTTTGAATTAAATTTGAAAAAAATAAAATATTTATCAGGTATTGCATATGTTTGAATTTAAAAATGTACAAATAAAAGATCTTATTTTGGATTTAATTAAATTTAGATAAAATTGGGATATATTTCCTAATGATAAAAATAATATAAAAGATAACCTAAAAAAAATCATATATTGTTATAGATTTTCAACATATAGTGTGTGATGATCTTTTTATGTCTTCAATCATACATAAACGTGTTCAAGAAAAACTATTTCCTATAAAAGTATTACAACCATCTGTTAGCTTTAGATACACTAAACTGATAAGACCTTTTATTTTTATTATAAAAAATTCATTGAAAATCTTAATCTAGAAGATACTGATAATTTACTTTGTAAATGTAATAATAATATTACGTTTACTGATTCTTTCCATAAGCATGTTATTACTGAATGTGGTCAAAGATATTGATCTTATAAACATTCTCAAGAAATAAACTAAATTTAGAATCTTAAATAAAACGACAAAGAATGAAATAATGCAAAATATAGAAAAAAATATTGATGAATATATTATAAAAATTTGTAAAAAATGGTCATACCCCTAAGATTTTTCTTTGAATGGAAAATATTTATTATGAATAACATAAAAAAGAAGCTAAAGTATTTAAATTTATCTAATTATGCTATAGATATTCCATTTTCCTATTTTTAAAAGAAAAATCAAAATCTATTTGTGATTATTCCAATTGATAAATCTAATAGCAGTGTTGGATTTATTTGTAAAAGATTTTATGCACAGGTTATAATAAACGAATT
This sequence comes from Limulus polyphemus, assembly GCF_000517525.1. Lineage (NCBI taxonomy): Eukaryota > Metazoa > Arthropoda > Merostomata > Xiphosura > Limulidae > Limulus > Limulus polyphemus. The sequence goes on from NW_013666131.1 coordinate 527,691, forward strand.
TAATGTAACAAAAACTTTTACTGAGTTTATCTCAGATAAAAATACAATTATTAACAAGTTACATAAAATTATAAAAAATGGAATATACCTGTTGTTTCTAAATATTTAATTTACCTTTCTTATATGCAATTCCAAAACTACATAAAACTGCAATTAAGTTTCGATTTATTACAAATTCAGTAAATACTATTACCAAACCAGTAACTATCATATTAAATAAAATTTTAGATTTACTATTTTCTGAAATAAAACAGACATTTTCACTTTAAAATAATATATTTTGTCACTTTTGTACAAATGGTATAATTTTACATTGTTATATTAGAACTTTGTTGGCACGTTCACTTACTTGTATATATATATATACACACACACACACACTTATGAGTGGATCCCAACCTATAGCCATAGACTGATGCATTCCGAGCCACCAGAGTCATGATGAGAAAGTAAGCAATACTGAAGTGGACAAACCTTTTCTTTAACCTGAAGAAATCTGAAAGGAAACACCCCAGGCTCGGATTGATAGGATCGTGTATGCCTTACTCAACCCAAAATATAAACAGAACTCATACGGTCTGGAATTATGAACACTCATTATCACTCCCCAACTACATGAAAAAAGGCACATCTCATTTGCCACCGGAATTATGGAGAGGACGTGGAACAACTGTGTTAAACCAAGTACCTAAGATGGGACCACTCTGCACTCCTCAACTGAATAGCCAAGCACCAAATATGAAACGGTATTATGAGTATGCTCCCATGTAGGCTAGTGCCACTCCTACTACAATTTGGGGAAAATATCCAGGGACACGGGTAAGAGGGCTCCCACTCTTGGAGAAGAGAGTTAGATTTCACTCTAACACTCTAGAGGAAAGCCTCTGTCCACGCCCCAGTGCTCTGGAAACAAGGTGATAGGTGAACCACGTTTCCCAAATTTTTAGAAGCAAACCGACCCCAATTTATTCAGACAAATGATAAGCAGGGGCGGGCAGGATCACCTTATACTTTACTCATGATGGTCCACGAGTGACAGTCCAGCATATTACAGTAATACCACCGGTCATTCTGTAGGTGGTCTTATGGAACATCTCATTTCTACAGAGCATGTTGCAATCTGTGTAAAGTATATTGAATTAGTGGTTGCTAATGCAGAATTAGTTTGATAAAAGCACACCTGCATGGGCAACACTCGACACAGAGTGGTATCCTGTGAAAATGAGGTAAGGGACCCTGAAAGGTAGAAATTAAAATACTCCTCTGTAGAAATGGTTAAGATAGCTACAGGGGGATAGTTTAAAACACTCAGATAAAGAGACTGCCAGATCATGCAAGTACTGAGAGATAAAGTAAAGGAGGGAGGTCCACATAACAGTCTGCACAATGACCTCCAGTGGGCAATTCAATCAGGCTACCAAGGAAATAGAAAAGTGGCAAATCTGATTAGACATGACTCACAGAAGATTCCTTACTTTCAAAGAGAGCCAAAGTAGTTGTCTAATGTTTCTAAAAGCATTAGTGCAGGCAACAAAACCTTCAAGACCCTCACTGAACATGACCATGATCAAAATCTGATCAGACATAGAAGTGAGAAATAGTGATAAGATGAATTAATAATTAGGATTTATCCTCTTCCCTGTCAAACAGTGCCTTGTGTAAAAAAACCAGTCTGAGGAAGTAGAGAGAATGAGAATGTGGTCTGTGGACAAATATTGCAAATCGCCCCAATCAATGATGTCAGTAGGTCAGCAGCCATGAAAAATAAACCTCCAGGTAAAAGAGATACATGGCATATAAGTATCAGGTTACAAAAAAGTTGAGAAGAACATGTAATGTAACCTTAAAATACCCATTAGATAACTGGAAAGGTCATTTGGGACTGAGAATCCAAAGTGACTTAAGGAATCTGGAGAAGACTGGGGACTCAAAGAATATGTAGTCACAATAATGAAATGGTAGTTGATAAGGCTGCCTTAAACAGGGAAATTGTGTAAGATGCAAAAATCCAGGTCCATAAACGAGTTATGGTTGGCACTTCTGATTGAAATGGGTTCAACCTCCTTTCAATACACCATTGCCAATATGCGTGTCATTTCTGTTCAGAAATGCTCATCTCAGGATGCATGGCAACCCTTGAAATGAAATCCTGATGCCGTGTGAAAGACTGCAGAAGCTCTATGCTTGCAGCTTGAGCTCCTGGATAGCCAGATATACCATTTCAGATCATGGCTGCCTCCACAAAGATAGCCTAAGAAGAAGCAAAAGGATACAGCAGAGGTAGAAACCAGAGTCTACCAGCCAATCTCGTGTACTATCAACAAGACCTAAAAATGGGTTGGAACCCACCATATTTAGTACCCTGGGTAACATATGAAGTGGTGAGAAGGCCTAGAGTTGTAATTCCATCCAGTTCTGATGGAATGCATCCATTACCAAAACCCAAAGATGAGGTACTGGAGATCAAATTGCCAGTAGTTGAGTGATCCAATGAGAGGAAAACCCACCAACCAAAGTTACGGAATGGGAACCAATTTAAAAGGATCTTGCAGTGCAGCATTCATTCCGTTGGGAGAATTCGTTTGGATTGAGACAATTGACCTGCTACTGTAGGCAGCACCCGTGGAACATAGCAAGCTAGTTAGGTAATAAGATAGGGATGGCCCCTTAGAAGGAGGTCCAAAATTTGAAAACAAGGAGCCTTGGACCATGTACCTTCTCAATGAGAAACACAAAACACCACCATAGAATTGTTGGAGTGAAGCCTGAAGATTTTTCCCTTAATAAGCCCAAACCATGAGACATTGCCTGTTGAAGAGCAAAAACGACTAAAACACTATGTAGGGAAGCTTCTTCATATGTCCACAGACCCTGAAATTCTTTACTGTTGGTATGTGCACCTCATTCCTGAAGCAAGGCAATCATGAAGATATGGAATCCTGGACATGGTAGCAGTAGAGGAATCCATATTGTAGTAATGTTACGATTAACAACCCCTAGAAATCAAAGAATGATCCCGAGTAAGGAAACTTGGGAATCCAGAGAATCAATGTTTAGGATCTCTTGGTCACATTAAAATCATTTCTTCTACTCTTGTCCCAAAGGCATGAGGGATGCGAGTAATGTCCACATTTTCGGAAGAGAAATAACCATCTGTGCAGTGGGAGAAGGATAGATGAGTAACATTTGGGTAATATATTCAATGGCATTGAGCCAGATGTGAGACAGCTGAGCCCGACTGAGAGACGAAATGAAAAATAAAAAATACTCAGATAGGAGCCTAGTACAACAAACTTGGACATCTACAATCCCAGTAAAAAATGTCAACTCGAATTGAGGAATGAGTAATTTGTGAACGTTGGGGAATCTAGGCAGTGATATAGATGAAAAATATTGATGACTGAAAACCAATCTCCTATCTCATAGGTCCAATAACTGATAGGAATAAACCTTTGAAAAACTAGCACAACTCTCTCACTACCTCCAGACCAACCAAACTCTGATAGTCCTAGAACTAAGTTCCAAATCCCAATGTTCTGCAGGAGACAGAAACGCTACAGGATAATAGAAGTGAAGATGTGAACTGAATGACTAATCCTGACTCAAGAGCCTGCAATGTTCCTGGATCCTTGGTTAAGGTTACCACACATCTAGAAATTCTCAGAGCTGAGCCCCCACAAGCCGTGAAGGTATACAATAATCACAACTGCTGCAGAACCCTAGCAGCAGAACCCTTGGATATAGATCTATCCTGGGTACCAAAGTACCAAGGGGCTGTTGTCGTGGGTCCAGACCCACAAATAGGGACATAATTATGACACCTGTAGGAACTAATAAGATTTGGGACTTCAACAACAACAAGGAGGAATGTATAAGTCAAGAATTGAACTAAAGAGCATGCTAACAATTGATTCAGCTCATCACCAATGAAGTTGGTGATCCTGACAGTCTTGTAACAAAGTGAAGTGAAAAGAAAAACAAAATTTGGGATTTTAGAGTTGTAAGTCCATAGACGTACTCTGTCCCATCAGAGGACATTGAGCTATTCAGATTAACCACAAACTCTGCCCCAAAATTCAAGGAGCAGATGTATTATCTGAGTCGGAAAGTACTTCCACTTGGCAGTGGTAAGCTAAATCACATAACTAGCCATTAACGTAACTGAGAAGTAACCTTCCAGCATGAACCACAATATCTGTGGGTGGAGAGAAAACGAAAAATTCACTCTCAGACCTTTCAGCCATCAAGTAAGGTACAGGCTCAAACGCAACCAGGAAAAGACTCAAAGCATCACACTCTCAATGAACAAACAATGTTTGTGTTTGACAGGTCATTTAAAATCTGTGTTGATTACCAATGATTGGAACAACATCTTGTAAGATAAAGTTGTAGTATTAGAGCAAAGCAGCACTAGGACCTTCACCACATCAAACCCTGGACCCAATGCTGCGAGTCTACAAACTATTCTACCACTATTCCACAGAAGGCTGAAAAGCCAATAGACTAAAACAGGTGCAAGAAACACCAAATCTAGGTTATCTCCAAAATGTTAAGGACCATAATAAATAAGATCACTGAAAGTCTCAACCAAGAAAATGACTTGCCCCTCAATTGTTGTGTGACACTAGATATGAGAGATGGGACGGGAGAGACCTGATTTGCCTCCATGCCAAAAATAGTAATCCTGAAATTCATACCGTAAGTTGGCTTGCCAATCAGAATTAATTCTTTTTTAATTATTATGATGAAAATCAACGTGAAGCACAGATAACATTCAAAGTATCTCCAAACGATCGTAACACTGGGAAGCCTGTTAGCAAAACTTTGTCAAGAAAAACTGATAACATTATATGAATGAGGTGCTTATACACAGTACCAGGATAGAAAGTGCATTGATGTAGATGGAGAGTGTGATGAGATAAATACTGCCAAAGGCAACTGAGTAGGGTATAAGAGACTGGAGAAAGCGAGAAAAATAGCTATAAGTGTGAATAGAGGTAAGTATGTTTTTGAATATACAAATATTAATAAAAAAATTTTTTTTTATAAAGTCATTATCAAAGATATACTACTAAATAAAAACATTTGTTTCCAGAAAACAAGTAGTATTCTGAGTGTATGTAATGAAAATGTTAATACTAATACATACTTCGGGTTAATTATAGATGTTGTTTTGAGTTGGTTTAAACATATAAATATTGTTACGTATCTGCCTATTTGATAATTTCCAGTATAAATTATATCCGAGGAACTTCAGCGATACAAGTCCCTTCTTGATTAAACCAGTTTATTCTTTCTTGATACAAACTTTTAGTACACAGTAATTCCACAGTCAGTACGTTTCTCATGACTTTCAACTTAACGTCTTTCATAATACATGTTATAAATCACCACAATTCACAACCTCGATCATTTTGCTCTCTACGAGTACAAAACACACACTTTATATTACCCGAAAAACCGTAACTACTGTTTGCTTAACTATCATACATTCATCATCCTCACTGGCTTTTCTCGCCAGGCTTATATACTATAGAGGCTTCGACAAAATTCGAGGAGTTCCCCGATAATTCGACAAACTCAGACACTCATGCGCGAGAAGCGTCACGTGACTTCCACTGTCGTAACAATGCCCCTTTCTTAGTATTGTTCGTACCGAACAATAGCCGCTTACATTAAACCAATAGATAATTAACAGTAACTTAATTAAATGTACAGAATTTACAAGCTCAAAATGAAAATA
>NW_013666131.1:534378-535333 GCF_000517525.1 Limulus polyphemus
GATCTAGCACCTTGATACTCCCAAGAGTTTGCTGAGATGCAGAATCTATCACAAAGTTCAGCTTTCCTGTCACGTAGACACTATATGTTCTTGCCATTTTATACACTTAACTGTTGGGACTTTCACGATAGGGTTTGGTGGGCGTACCTCAGCACCAACCACTACTGGTTCCCGAAGGCTGACTTATTGGTAGTATTCTTCTTACACTGGCTCTTCATATGTCTTTTTCCCCACAGTTCCAAAAACCTTTCTGGTTAGCAACCTTTCCTCCCGTGGCATCTTTCCTGTGTTGAAGTTGCTGGCATTGAGCTCTCTTGTGCCCAGGTTTGTTACAGTGCCAGCAAAGTCCCTCAAACTTCTCTGAGAACTGCCCTTTTCTGACCCTGAATCCTGATGACTGTTTCAACCTTGGTACCTCTGTGCTGGACTTAATGTAGGATTCGAAGTCAAGAGCTCTGGCCATTGCATCCTGCATAGTAGAGGGTTGTGTTTGCTTTGCTTGTATCTTCAGTTGTGGACTGTCCAAGGTATCTACAAACTGATCCCTCAGCAACAGCTGGAGGACATCGGGTGGTGCAGTTGGATAGGCCTTGTGTGTTATACTTTCCAAATCCTGTGCCAGCTCTTGCAGGCTCTCCCCTTTAGCACGGACTCTCGTCCTAAACCTAGCCGTGTTGTCTTTGGACTGATTTTGATTTCCATAACTAATTTCTAGAGCAGCTACCAGTGCTCTATATTTGTGCCTGTCGTCTGTTGACAACTGTCCAAGTATTTCCAGTGGTTGTCCCTTCATGCTCGTTGCCAAGTACACTGCTTTCTGCTGCTCTGTCCATCCATTCATTTCTGCCAGGAGCTCAAATTGTTCTCTGTATCCTTCCCATCGAATTCTTGTGGTTTCCTTTGTTGCTGACACACATGTCTGGAATGTGACTTCTGGCAGGACTGAAGATGTCTG